>NC_061092.1:72394793-72419793 GCF_015104395.2 Macrobrachium nipponense
TTACAACTCTATCCTATGGTAAGGGGGACCGATGGGAAAGCGGGGTTATGGGTGGGGTAAAACACTTGGGTGAAGGTTTTGCCATGTTATTGTGTTATTTCATCTTATTTATGACATTTGAAACAAGAAATATAAGCTGAAATAGTGATAAATAAACCGATAATGGAGCCATTACATAGCCAAAATCCACCTATTACTTCTGCTATCACGACGCCGAATCCTACTACGCTTGCACCAATCCTACTGCTCCTGTGTCATGTTATAGGGGAGCTTTTGTTTCAGATTACCTTTCTTTAAGGGGGGTTCCGTCCCGGTCATGTAACACGTTCTACTAGGTTAGGTTAGGTTAGGTTGGTTAGGTTAGTATCATTACCTATATGTTACACTTCTAAGATCACCTTTCTTTAAGGAGGGCTCCGCCCCCCTGGTCCGGTAACACGTTACTAACTCCTACCTGAGCCTTCCTCTACCAGTACCCCACCCGTCCTCCCTTTACCTGGTGGTGGTTTGTTTACGTTTCTTGGCCCCGAGCCAAAACTTCGAAGATTGTTCAATTGAGGTAGACTATGGCAGTTGACGTTTTCCTATGTTATTTTACTTACTTTACAAGAAAGTGTTTAAGGTAATATTATGCCGGTCGACTGAAACTAATCTGTTATTTACCTTTGAACTCTATATATACGTCGGTACATCGCACCCCTTGTACCATCATGTATTCTTCAAAGGTAAATTACGGTTTAATTACAGTCGGCCGAATATATATTAATTTAAATTATTGCTCAGTAAGTAAAATAATATAGGAAAACGTTAACTGCCATAGTCTACTTTACCGCGGAATGTGGGCTTAGAAATACCGTCCAATCAGATGACAGTCATGGACACGCATCTTATTAAGAAACGTTTCATACTTTCACCAACACATCATCAGTTTGCAATTGAAATTTGCAATTAAAATAGACATAAAAATTACGTTAAAAATCAAATAAACTTAAAAATTACAATAAAAATCAAAATATACTCAAAACATCAAATAGCGAATGAGGAGAAAGAGCTGAGTGACTAAAAACGGTAAGGTCTGCCCACAACGTAAATTTCACGCCAGAGAGAGAGAGAGAGAGAGAGGGGAGATGACGAGGTGTTGGAGTTAAAACTAGGTGATAGGTGCTTAATAAACAATGACTGAAGGGTACTTAAGTGGGTAGTTTACTTTGTGGTGCTAATAATAGAGAAATGTTTCTTTTCGATGGTGATTTTACAACTCTCTGCATGTGTTCTTATATTATAGAACTCGGGATTAGACTTCATGAAATCCTGTAATTAAAAACCTCTCCAATTTTTTACTTTCAAACGTAAACTATCTGAATGATAAATGGGATGGGAGCGTACATGGTTAACTTAGGTACATTAATTTACTAAAGATGTTAAAAACCAACTTTTTAGGAAATGAGTTCTTTACAAAATATTCTAAAAGAAACTCGACTTCAAAGTGGAAGGAGAGCCAATCAGATGTGTACCGAAGGGCCTTAGAAACCAAAGTTGAGATAGCAATATATATATATATATATATATATATATATATATATATATATATATATATATATGTATGTATGTATGTATATTATATATAATGCTATCTAAACTTTGGTTTATTATTATTATTATATCTGCCAGCTTGGTAGCAAGCTCAAGAATAGAGGTTTATTTTCTTGAACTTTGGTTATGTGAAGGAAATAATTCTAGTTGTCCCTAGAAATCATATATATATATATATATATATATATATATATTATATATATATATATATATATATATATATATATATATATATATATTATTATATATATATATAGTATACTATATATTATATATATATATGATTTCTAGGCAACTAGAAGTTATTTCCTTCACATAACCAAAGTTTCAAGAATAAAAATCTATTCTTGAGCTTGCTCCAAGCTGGCAGATATAATAATAATAATAATAAAATAATAATAATAATAATAATAATAATAATAATAATAATAATAATAATAATAATAAAGAGGCAACAACAGAATCAACCATCTGATGTTCATGGACGACATCAAGCTGTATGGTAAGAGCATCAAGGAAATAGATACCCTAATCCAGACTGTAAGGATTGTATCTGGGGACATCAGGACTGAGTTTGAATAGAAAAATGCGCCTTAGTCAACATACAAAAGGCAAAGTAACGAGAACTGAAGGGATAAAGCTACCAGATGGGAGCAACATCAAACACATAGATGAGACAGGATACAAATACCTGGGAATAATGGAAGGAGGGGATATAAAAACACCAAGAGATGAAGGACACGATCAGGAAAGAATATATGCAGAGACTCAAGGCGATACTCAAGTCAAAACTCAACGCCGGAAATATGATAAAAGCCATAAACACATGGGCAGTGCCAGTAATCAGATACAGTGCAGGAATAGTGGAATGGACGAAGGCAGAACTCCGCAGCATAGATCAGAAACCAGGAAACAAATGACAATACACAAAGCACTACACCCAAGAGCAAATACGGACAGACTATACATAACACGAAAGGAAGGAGGGAGAGGACTACTAAGTATAGAGGACTGCGTTAACATCGAAAACAGAGCACTGGGGCAATATCTGAAAACCAGTGAAGACGAGTGGCTAAGAGTGCATGGAAGAAGGACTAATAAAAGTAGACGAGATCCAGAAATATACAGAGACAGGAGAAAGACAGAAAGAACAGAGGACTGGCACAACAAACCAATGCACGGACAATACATGAGACAGACTAAAGAACTAGCCAGTGATGACACATGGCAATGGCTACAGAGGGGAGAGCTAAAGAAGGAAACTGAAGGAATGATAAACAGCGGCAACAAGATCAGGCCCTAAGAACCAGATATGTTCAAAACACGATAGACGGAAATAACATCTCTCCCATATGTAGGAAGTGCAATACGAAAAATGAAACCATAAACCACATAGCAAGTGAATGCCCGGCACTTGCACAGAACCAGTACAAAAAGAGGCATGATTCAGTGGCAAAAGCCCTCCACTGGAGCCTGTGCAAGAAACATCAGCTACCTTGCAGTATAAAGTGGTACGAGCCCACCAACCTGAGGGAGTGATAGAAAACGATCAGGCAAAGATCCTCTGGGACTATGGTATCAGAAACGGATAGGGTGATACGTGCAAACAGAACAGACGTGACGTTGATTGACAAAGTCAAGAAGAAAGTATCACTCATTGATGTCGCAATACCATGGGACACCAGAGTTGAAGAGAAAGAGAGGGAAAAAATGGATAAGTATCAAGATCTGAAAATAGAAATAAGAAGGATATGGGATATGCCAGTGGAAATCGTACCCATAATCATAGGAGCACTAGGCACGATCCCAATATCCCTGAAAAGGAATCTAGAAAAAAGTAGAGGCTGAAGTAGCTCCAGGACTCATGCAGAAGAGTGTGATCCTAGAAACGGCACACATAGTAAGAAGAGTGATGGGAGGACTCCTAAGGAGGCAGGATGCAACCCGGAACCCCACACTATAAATACCACCCAGTCGAATTGGAGGACTGTGATAGAGCAAAAAAAAAAAAAATAATAATAATAATAATAATAATAATAATAATAATAATAATAATAATAATATGTGGCGCCGTGGAGGAGTGAGTTAGGTCGTCAATGGACTTAAGTCAAGTTAAGCAAACATAGGGGCTGGTCAGTCGTTGGATGGGTAACCGCTCTCCTCGGCGTTGATTCCTTGGGAATGGATCTTTACCATAATTTCCTCAGTCTACTCAGCTGTAAATGAGTACCTATCCATGATGGGGTAGGGTCCAGCTATGGGTTAAATAGCAAAATCAGCAATGATGGAAAGAAATGAAGGAATAAACGACAACGACGTAAATGGAACCTCTGGCAACAGAGGAGCTTCGTCAGGCAACCAGGTATTCAACCCAATTGAAGGGGAAGACGGTCAGGTACTTGGAAGTCGTTCATCCAGCAACTGATCACCACAACGTTTTAGTAATCAAACAGCCTGAGTTGAGCTACAGAAGAAAAAAGGAAGAAAATGGACAAGAGAAGGAAAATAAGGAAATATGGAGATGCTACATCAGAAGCAACCCGACGGAGAGAGGATATAGAAGAAGATTGGTCAACATCTGGAATGAGAGGAATAACACTCCCCAAACAGAGCAGAGGCTGGCAGACCAAGTAAGGAACATAAAGAAAAAGAACTGGCTCTCCCCAACAGAAAGAGAAGAACTGGAAAGGGAAATGTCACACGACAACGAATTACACGAAGACGAACTGAGAGACGATACCACAGAAGACGACAGGGAGGATGAGGTATCAAACAACGACACACGAAGAAACACCGACGAAGTAACAGAGAGGACGGAATGGGTAGAAAAGATTAGACAATGGATGGAGCCAGATACAGAGAGAACAAAGATCCCCTCCATGAAAGCCTACAACACCAAGAAATTAAGGGAGAAAACAAGTGAGGTCAATGAAATAATGGCCATAATACACACCAAAAGTATCACAGAAACAAATAACTTGACATATGCAGGAGCAAGATTAGTAGCAGAACTGATGGGGATTCGAACACCAACACCACAGACAACCAACCACAGAAACCAAACAGCAACCTCCTTGGAAAAGGCACCTGGAAAAGCAAATCATGGTGATGAGATCTGACTTGAGTAAACTGAAAGAGATGGCAGAAAAAAGGCTAAGAAGCAAGAAAACAAGGGAGGAACTCAACGAGAAATACAAAGTACACGAGAGGGGACTAAACAACACGATAGAAGATGTAAAACAGAGGCTTTAGGCCAAAGCACATAAGATCCAACGGTACACGAACAGGAATAAGGGATACCAACAGAACAAACTATTCGGAACCAACCAGAAAAGACTATACAGCCAACTAAGAGGGGAAGACAACCACCCAGAAATTCCTGAAGCCGAACCAAGTAAGAGACTCTGGGAAAACATATGGAGCAATCCGGTATCACACAACAAACATGCAACATGGCTCCAGAAACTCAAGGAAGAAGAAACAGGGAGAATAAAACAAAGATTCACAGAGATCACGACAGACACAGTCAGACACCAACTAAAGAAAATGCCAAACTGGAAAGCCCCAAGTCCCGATGAAGTCCATGGATACTGGCTCAAAAACTTCAAGTCCCTACAGTATAGATCAGAAAACCAGGAAACATATGACAATACACAAAGCACTACACCCAAGAGCAAATACGGACAGACTATACATAACACGAAAGAAAGGAGGGAGAGGACTACTAAGTATAGAGGACTGCGTCAACATCGAAAACAGAGCACTGGGGCAATATCTGAAAACCAGTGAAGACGAGTGGCTAAAGAGTGCATGGGAAGAAGGACTATTAAAAGTAGATGAAGACCCAGAAATATACAGAGACAGGAGAATGACAGACAGAACAGAGGACTGGCACAATAAACCAATGCACGGACAATACATGAGACAGACTAAAGAAACTAGCAGCGATGACACACATGGCAATAGCTACAGAGGGGAGAGCTAAAGAAGGAAACTGAAGGAATGATAACAGCGGCACAAGATCAGGCCCTAAGAACCAGATATGTTCAAAGAACGATAGACGAGCACCAACCTGAGGGAGTGATAGAAAACGATCAGGCCAAGATCCTCTGGGACTATGGTATCAGGACGGATAGGGTGATACGTGCAAACAGACCAGACGTGACGTTGATTGACAAAATCAAGAAGAAAGTATCACTCATTGATGTCGCAATACCATGGGACCCCAGAGTTGAAGAGAAAGAGAGGGAAAAAATGGATAAGTATCAAGATCTGAAAATAGAAATAAGAAGGATATGGGATATGCCAGTGGAAATCGTACCCATAATCATAGGAGCACTAGGCACGATCCCAAGATCCCTGAAAAGGAATCTAGAAAAACTAGAGGCTGAAGTAGCTCCAGGACTCATGCAGAAGAGTGTGATCCTAGAAACGGCACACATAGTAAGGAGAGTGATGGACTCCTAAAGAGGCAGGATGCAACCCGGAACCCCACACTATAAATACCACCCAGTCGAATTGGAGGACTGTGATAGAGCAAAAAAAAAAAAAAATAATAATAATAAGAATAATAATAATAATAATCCAAAAGACTTCCAAAAACTTTAAATGAAAACAAGCACAGTCAAAACGCACTGTGTCTCAGACAATTTCTCTGAATCCTCATCGACTAAAGAAGAAAAGTCTAACCAGAGAGAGAGAGAGAGAGAGAAGAAGAAGAAGGTAAAGAAACCCGAACAAAGAAGTTGCTCTTTGTCATTCTTGCTCCTAGTGGGAAACTTTTCCCATCCAGCCAGAAACTGGCTGCAGAGAGAGAAGAGAGAGAGAGAGAGAGAGAGAGAGGAGAGAGAGAGAGAGAGTCTTGGTTACGAGAACACGAACTGGATATTAAATTTCAGGGTGAAGAGTTGCTTTTTCTGCAAAAGAAAATCTATTCCGAAAAATGTTTCTTCCAGCCAGCGGTCCTTGAAATCTACTAAATATCTAAGGCTTTACAGAATATATTCACCTTCACTGTTCCAGGGTAATTTTGAAGACAAAAAACTTAATTTCTCTGTAAACGTAAACTCCATAAAAAGCATGTAGTCAGTAATCCTTATGACTCCTATGTATTTAATAGAAAATATACGCTTGACGTCATGACTCGTGGAGTTTATTTCAGTTACAGAAAATGAACAAAATATATAACTTGATTCACCTGAAGTGCCTCTACAAGACTCCCTGGACCCGCACGGCCAACAACCCCCCCCCCCTCCCCCATCCCGCCCCTCCCCCGCCCCTTTTGGTGAATTCACTCGCTCGAGCGAACAGAGGTTTCTCAGCTTTGTCAGCTTGATCGTTGTGGATAAATAGATGTTTTAATTCGCGGTAATTTAAAATTACAGCCAAAGCTAAACTTACAAATTGCATTCATTTCTTCTTCAGTTCAACCTTAGGTTTTCGGAATTTTACGTATCTTATTCCACTTGCAAAGGTTTCTCTCTCTCTCTCTCTCTCTCTCTCTCTCTCTGAAACACACACAAATACTAACACAGAAAGCATAAAAGAACATAAATAACCGCATAAGGTCATTGACGAGGTCAAAACTAGACATATGCAAATGAATCATCCCTCTTCGTCATGAGCCAGTGCTCCAGCGGCTTCTGTGATTTACTGTCAAGTCTCCAACCGTCTCCAGTGCTTCTCAAGTCTTCAGAGTCGGATAAACAAATGTTCTAAAATCGCCATATTCTTTCGCTCCTAAGCGACAGCTTTTTGACGACCACGAGTGGTCTTTCTTCTTCAAAGTGCTCTGTGTAGATTCACAATGGAACTGAGTTCTAACATAGAGCAGACTTCAACTAAAACAGGAGTAACAAGGAAAAATTATGAGAAGTTCATTCAGCGCAATCGAGTTTTCTGTACAGCCACTACATCGCATAATCATCAAGACCACCGAAAATAGATCTATCTTTGTGGTCTCGGTTGTTGTATGAGACGCGGCCCATAAAACTTTAACAATCACCCGTTAGAGGTCTGTCCTACATCTTTGCCAGACATCATTATGGCTAACTCTAACCTTAGGTAAGATAAAAGACTACTGAGGGTAGAGGGCTGCGAATTGGCATGGTTGATGCTTGGAAGGTGGATGACCAACATACCAATTTGCAGCGCTCTAGCCTCAGTAGTTTTGAAGATCTGAGGGTGGAGAGAAAAAAAGTGCAGCCGGACAGACAAAGCCGGCCCAAAAGTTTTATTATACGGACAACTAAAATTATAAATCTAAAATCTAAAAATTTATAACGAACAACTGTTCTGAAAGACGATTAACAAATTTCTAAGGCCAGATTGCCTCTCCCTGAGTCGTGTGGCTCCAAAGAAAGCTCCAAAAGTCCTCAGCCCCCAACAACCTGCATAGCTGACACTGGGAGGCTTCCATGCACCCAAATTTATATCTGCAAAGCAAGATATTTTAGAATCCCTGGATCTTGCAAAAGGGCAACAGTGTTCTTCAACACAAGGACATCAGTGCCCAACACAATTCATACTTTTTCTGTCAGCCCTCAGACCTTGAAGGCTACTGAGAGTAGAGGGCTGCAAATTGGTATGTTGCTCATCCACCTTCCCAGGCACCCTCTGGCGGGCTGTGGCTGAAGTTTCATGGGCCGTGGCTCATACAGTATTACACCGAGACTAAAGAAAGATCCATTTTCCGTGGCTTATAGTATATATATATATATATATATATATTATATATATATATATATATATATATATATATATATAGTATATATATATGTATATATATATATATATATATATATATATACCTATATATATATATATATATATATAGTATGATATATATATATATATATGTTTATATATATATATCTTATATATATATCGATATATATATATATATATATATAATATAGTATATATATATATATATTATATATTTTTCAATATGCCTGAATAAAAATAATTTTTTGTCAAACTTCAAAAAGATACTTAACATTGCATTGCCCCCTTGACTCTCTTGTATTATCAGGTTACCAACATCTGAATGAATGTTATTTACAACAAATAAAAAAAAGTGTAATCAACGCATCAATACATCAATGATAAAAGCTAGACTCTCACAACCCAACATAAGGAGACTCCAATGAATGAAGCTCAACATAATTGAAAGGATGGAATGCTCAACATCCCTAACTTCAACTAAGAGACCGGTTGAGATTAATCTGACGTCTCCATCCAGCCCAGCTGTCGGGATAAAGAGAGGCAAGAAAATCCCGATCGTTCTATCAACCATCAAACGATCTGATGCTCCAGATAAAATGAAAAATTGTTAATGTAACTGGACGGAAAGAAGTGACCGAATGGCGTAGTGCTGTCTGCTCTAAAGAGAAAAGGCTAAACCGGCGAGAAACTTCACACGCAGGCCAAGGGTGTGGAAACTAATTAAAAGTCGATTACGGGAAAGAAATTGACTTCTAAGTATTTAAAACCTTATTACCACATCTCACGAAGTTAGAGGGAACTTGTTTGCTCGCTTTCTTCAGTTCCTTCGCTTGGGTCTTTTAGGCTTCGTTCACAGGAAACCTCAATAGGTTGCTGACTGATTCCCAGGGATTTTTGATGCGGGAAATGAACAAGCGGTGGTCAGATCAGTTTTTAAGGGTAGGCTCCACTTTGGAGGGGTGCTGATCGTAAGAGATCGTAAAAATATTTGCCAAAAATACACTAATCAAAACAGGCTAATGAATTTATCAGGCATTATTTGCACTATAATAACGCATATTCTCTGTGAGTTTTATCATCCTACAGGGAAAATAAATGATTTTATGAAAAAAAATGTGAAATTCAGGGCCCCTTGTATTGAAGGTTATTTGATGATCGGTGAGAAACTACAGTCTTGAATAGAAATTCGGTCTGACAGAATGTTTGTATATCCCCTGGGAGCATGCACATAAAGTATTATCAAAATAGAACAGTAAGTAAGCACGTAATAACAAAAAAAAGAGCAACAACTTCAGGTAAGTTCAGCGAAAGCCCCGCCGAAAAAACAAGGCTAAGGAATAGCTAGGAACGAAAATTATTCATAAAAATTCAAACCTCGATTTAGGGACAAAACCTTCGGAGAGATTGTAGTTATTATGTCACTTGATAGCCTAAAACATCTAAAAATTATATTATGTAAGACAATCAAAGAAAACCCCCCCCCCCCCTTCCAAACCCGAAAAAACCAAACCAGAGAAAAAAGCGAAAAAGCGATTTTTACTGAGGACAAGAAACTTGAAAATTTGTTTAGACACCCCTAAAATGGTTTTCTGAGATAAAACTACTCGTAGAAAACGTTAGAGAAAACATTGACCAATTTAGAGGATACTATACTATTTTTTATATATGCGATTTCCATATTTTATCGGCTGCGCTTCGCTTCAGTTGTTGCTCTCTTTTTTTTGTTGTTACGTGATTATTTACTGTTATATTTTGATAATGATTTATGTGCATGCTCCCAGGGAATACAAACATTCTGTCAGACCGAATTTCTATTCAAGACTGTAGTTTCTCACCGATCAACCAAAAAATGACCTTCAGTACATTTTTTTTCTTAAAAATCTTTTTTTTCTAAAATCATTTATTTTCCCTGTAGGATGATAAAAATCACAGAGAATATGCGTTATTATAGTGCTAATAATGCCTGATAAATTCATTAACCTGTCTTGATTAGTGTATTTTTGGCAAATATTTTTACGATCGGCACCCCTCCAAAGTGGAGCCTACTTAAGATGGATATGAATCTGGATCTAAATGCAAATCTGAATTCGTTTTATATGAACTATTTTGACTCCCAAAAATTAAGATCCAGTTAATAACATAGAAATACCTTCCCCTACATAGTCAGACGTAAGCTCTGACATTGGCAAATGTAAGTAAATCTCACACTCTACTTCCTTTGTTAAAAGATTTTTCCGCAATCTATTTCAACTACTATCTCTGTAACACATTTTTAGAGTCGATGGCCATAGTTGCTGCAATAAAAGTTTTCACAAACTAGCCACGAAATTCTGCAGAGGAGTCTTCTGGTGAGATTTCCAGATTCAGGATATGTTTACTTATTTTTTATTTGATTTTATCTTTTTGTGGGGCTGGAGGAAAGGGAAGAGGCGGGCATTCGCCAAAGGTATGTGTTCAATGAATGCTTTTTAGGGACAGATGCTTTGCTTAGAAAACACACACACACTGTGCGTAACTATTAGAGTGCAGCATATAAAAAAAAAAAAAATACTTCAGTTTGGTTATACAGACATGAAATTTTGCACACAAGTGCTCATTTTAACACAGCCCCCCTTTTAAAAAACCTAGGTGTAAGCGCAAAATTTTAATATGACTGCCGCTTTCAGGATGGCACTTAATTGTTTCAATTTCTGACACTGAGTAAATCATTGTTGAAATAATTTAATCAATCATTATTCAGATAATAATGTCTTCCTGGGTAGAAGAGTTAATTGAAGATATCACCAGAGCTCTAACTATTATATTAACCGTTGTGATAAAGATGGTGTACAAAATGGTCGCCACGTGCCAATTTGCTTGATAACTCTGCAACTAAGAAAGGTTTCTAGCCTTGCTAATATCACTATTATATCTTCGAAAGGGACCCAATAATGCTACTGAAAACTATAGAAGCACAAGACTATAATGGAGTATAATAACAAAGTATCTTATCTATGCTCGAGCAGTGTCTCACTGGTTTTTTTAGCTTGAAATGAATGCAAGATTTTAAAGATGTATGGTGTCACCATTTAGTGTGGCGAAATTCTCATTCAGATATATCTGAAGCATCATTTGCAACATTATAGTTAGAACTGTACTGGCTGACGTCACTCTTCCCCTTGAGTCGTCTTGGCAGGGTGATGGAGTACCGAAATGCTGGTCCCATGAAAAGAGGTCGTAGCCGTTGTTGCTGAAGTGTTGTGAGCAATGTTCTCCATGACCGCGGTGGTAAACAACCCCCTTTCTCAAGACAGGTGGACAGATACACCCTCTACCACATACTTGGTGACAGTGGCATCTCCCAGTTCAGCTGATATCTAAAGCACCCTGTCATAGGAAATGCTCATGCAATTATAATGAAGCATTTCTACCAGGTTTCTTTTCCTGGTTTTGGCCATTAGATAGCCTTACTCATGAACACTGGAAAAGGAGTTCCCCTATCCTTTGAGTGTTGATGCATACTTGCTCCTTCCTTCTGTTTTGAGAAGCAGTTATACTGCAGGAGCTGAGCAATAGCCAGGTCTGACTTTGATGAGCCAAACCTCAGCTGTGACTTTATGTCTGCTCAGTGTTCGACCAAACTAGTGAAATGGAGTAACCTTTGATGTATGGCATCATTGATGCATCCTTCACCAAAGGTGCCATCAAACCTGGACTGATAATACAGAATATGCTTCCTCAGTATCTTTGAAGGTTTAGCAATCATAAGTGTATCTGAGTAGTCAGATGCCTGAGTTAGGGCTAAGGCTACATCTTCCTGCAAGGCAAGCAGCATGGCTGGGGAGAAGGGTTACTACTTTCCCGGTGCCAGGCAGTCTGGGGGGTCCATGACTGCAGCTTATTTATTTTAAAGTTTCTTTTTAGAGAATAAACAAAATCAAAGGAAGCTCAAGGGGCCCATGCTCCCCTAACAATTAGATTCATCGAAAAGGATGGTGGAAGCCACATAGACGTAGTCATGATCTTGTAATCAGTATAGCATGATAAAGTAGCGGAGCCTGAAAGGATGATGCTTTTGGCCTGAAGGCAAGTTTTCCACTTCTTCCTATCGTGTGTGCTTCCAATTCAGAGATTTCTGCTAACAATTTGTCTTTTAATATTGTATTTACAATGTCACATTATTTACACTGTGACATTATTCTTTCTCAAGATTTATAAGATGGGACCTCTCCCTGTTGTAAAGGCCAGTGAGTCTTACAAGATGGTATTTCAGTTCCTTTGCAACTGCATCACCTGCACGTAGTTTTGCCAAAAATTTACCATTATTGCTCTCATGTAGTCTCCTGTTGAGATTCGTGGTCATAAATTGTTGAAGATCTGATAAAGGTGCCACATTTTCACAAAAAATGCATGCTTTATTGTCATGACACTTTTAATGTTGTTAAGCATGCTTTCCCTGTGGTTCGCTACCTTTAACTGTATCTCTTCACTTTCTTGCATGATCAATTTTGCATTACTAAACATGACACTACAGCTCTTGTTGTATTTTGTCATGTTTTGTCGCAGTGTTGCCTATATGCCACTGCCTTCATCCAGCCTTGCTGGGTCATAGTTAAGTGGCATTTCACAAATCTCCTGGAACAATGGCACATTGGTTGAAATCATTATGCACCCCTCATGTTCATGATTATGATTTACAGAGACCAAAGGTGAAGTTAGACTTTCATTTTTCTTGCTTTCTTGGCAAAGACAACATTTGCTCCAGTCGATCTTCCTTTTGCCTGTGATTGAATTTACACTTGCCATTATGAGCTTTTGACTAAGGCCGAGGGCCTATCCATTTCCCAACTTAATCTGATATGCACATTGATATATGGGATAAAACTATGGTTGGTCACCCTACACCTAGCTTGATCATTCATCCAGAGTCATTTAAGTCTCACGTGATCTGCATACCAGGGTAAATACATGAACACACCATGTAGATCTCCACTTACCCTAGGCTTGGCTCTCCAGCACTGGCATTCTTGTAAATCCAGGCATGGCTGTCTAATTAAGATCTTACCGAAACGTATATCTAAATAAGATCTCTAATTATAATATATATTATATCATTATATAATATATATTACTATATACATACTATATATATAGATAATATATATATATATATATATATATATATTTTCAATCAGCTATTTGATATGGGGCTATTAGACAGGATTTGGGACATCAGCGTACTAAACTACATTAAAGAAAAGCTAGGTACAGCATAAGTAAAGCAAGATTAGCTGACACTGAACCCCATGCAGAGTTACACAGCAGTAAGGTCACCAATGTGCCCTGGTTGTGTGCTGACATTCACTCTTTGAAACTAAAACTAAAGATAAAACCACCACCTAATTTATATATAGACTTTCAAACTATTCATTATATTGAACATCCCGATTATTTAAGGTTTTTTGCTGCCCTATTGGATGCCATCTTTCTTTATATATGCAATATGTAGTCTTTAAAAAAAATACATTTTACTTTTGCATCGTGACTGCATAAAATGTGTATAACCAAAATGCATAAAAACATGACCAGAGGCACATGAGTCCTGTGTTAAAATTTTGACTGGTGGCCATCTTGAAAAACACCAGCCATTTTGGAATCTTGAGTGGATACCCAATAATTTTCAAAAAGTGTCCCATGGGGGAGATATGTACCAAATACCATGCTTGCATCATTAACTGAAGTATTCTGGTGAAAAAATTATTTTATCTGCTGCACTATATAGAAAATTCTTCAGTGACCTGCAAGAAATCAAGCTTAACTGATGAAAAGTGCTGTTAAATGCTATCACTGATAATAATTTAACAATTACAGGGCATGGCTACTCAGCCAGTCAATATTTTGTATCATTTTGGAATTTAGATTTCATTATGCTGTAAAATAAGAAAAACTAATACTGTTGTTTATCTTTCAAAACTACTAGCCAATTGAGTTAATGATTTTACATTATTGGCAACCCTCTGAGAAGTTTTTGGCATCACCTGGCCTAGGAATGGTAATCATAGCCAACTATTATGATTAGAATGTCTCTTTCATAACGAAAGCCCGGTATCTGTACACTTTCAGTATTGCACGGCAGTGTGTGAGAAAGATTAAGCGAGATCCTCAGATCTTGGTTCCAAGAAGGGGAGCGCGGCTTCAAATCTTCCTCTGCGAGAAGAATGGCTACAACAATGAAACGGCGAGCGACCTGGTGTCCTTCCTTGTCTGGACAGAAGGGAGATCTCACAAAGAAGAATTCGAGAGCTACGGTACAATATGGGGGTTGCTAATCAAGAATGTCAGCTCTGCATTTCTTCTTTAGAAGTACTCTGAATACTAAAATACGATGTCACAGTAGAATAGATTTCAAACCATCTTCTTCTTTCCATTTGAAAAGAGGAAAAGAAAATGGCAACTAATTCATACTATACTTTAACAGACGTACAGGGATTCACACACATCATCATCAACGCCATTTGGCAGCATCTCTATTTAAGACAGGTAATTCAAAATATTTATAAATAAATAAATAAAAGTGAACGGTTAGTGAACCTATCATTAAGACTCCCAGTGTTACCGTCAATAGGAACAGCAAATTAATGCCAGTAAAAAATGCACCGAAGTTTCTTTGGCGCAATCATGTTTTCTGTACATTGTACACCGAAAATAGTTTTTCCTTCCGGTGTTCTCGGTATAATACTGCATGGGCCGCTGCTCATGAAACTTTAACCATGGCCCGATGGTGGCCTGTTCTATATCGCTGCCAGACGCACGATTATGGTTAACTTTAACCTTAAATAGAATCAAAAGTACTGAAGCTAGAGGGCTGTAATTTGGTATGTTTGATGATTGGAGAGTGGAAGATCAACATCCCAATTAGCAGCCCTCTACCCGCAGTATTTTTTAAGATCCAAGGGCAGACAGAAAAAGGGCAAACAGACAGAAAAAGGCCGCGCAGTAGTTTTCTTTTCAGAAAATTAGAAAAAGTAGACTTGAAACAAATTTCAATAACTAACTAGTATTTAGTGAAACAGCCTTTTGATTCGTGAATTTTAACCTTTCACTCTTTGGCAACGTCAACTTGGTCTCATCACATAAAGATGTTATAGCAGATTCACATTAAAATGGAAATAATAATAATCATAATAAAATCCAAATGGAATATTGTTGCACGGAAGTTTTCCTGCGCATGAGTTTACCTACGATTTAGGTGTAAACTTCCAGTGGTTAGTGATGTTCTTTCGCTGGAGCAGTCTCCTGTTACAAGAGCCAGCTTGATATCATAGACTATTGACTGAATACATTACAGCAAATGAGGCAGCGTTGAGAGCTTAGTTAGCAAACACTTCACCAATCTTACTGGCCAGACAGACTGCTAATAAAAGACTCTGGATTACCTGAGTCCTAAGAATTTATCTTGTTTGCTTGATGGAACGAATTAGATCCTGGAGTTGGATACAGGATTCGTCACTGTTTATTTCGCTGTTGTCATTGATGTCAATTTAAAGAAACACTCGACTCCTGCCTTTTGTGAAAAGGAAACTGTATTATTCCAAGTATTTGAGTAACTGGTTTAATTGCGCTCTAATAAATGTGAAGAGAAACGCATTTAGTGCTGAGTCTTTTGGTGTCTGCACTGATCACAACGGCAAAGTTTTGCAATTTCTGATTTCCATTCATAATTCTAATGCAAAGGCAATGTGGCTGCCATGCAATTCCCTCTCATTATGCCCCATTTCATTTGAAGAACAGCAGTTGAAGTATCAGAGAATCAAGAACTTTCGAAGTTATTGATCAAACTTATATGCCTTAGTGTCTTTTCGAGTTCGAGAAAGAAGGATCTGTGGAGCGAGAAATCTCTTAATAACCAGGCGATACGTTAAAATCAATTTTATCCCCAAACTCTTTGGGGAAGACCAGGGCTAGTTGGCTACAGGGGTAAGTTGGCTCACTCAAAATAACTTTAAAGTTTACCAATAGATGACTCTAATACATATAGTGTGTAATTGCTACGTGGTTCCTCAGTTACCAGCAAAATTCTATAGAGATAGAACGTAGGAGCTCGAATTTATGAGATCAATTTTGATTTTGATGGTAGTAAGTAACATTCTTAAAAGATTATTTTTCAGTTACAGCATAGTTTTCCTTATGGTTTAAAGATTCTTTACCATTAAAATTAATCATTCAAGGCTTCTTTGTGTGGACTGGTAAGTGTTTTTGTACTAAATGGTAGGGATGGGGCAAGTTAGCACATGTGCAGACTTGACTCGCGTTATTTGATAACAATGGTAAGCCTATTTATTTAAATGATTTACGTTTTGTTTCTGAATTTTTGTAAGGATAGTGTCATATCATTTCCTCCAAATTGCTCTCACAAGTTGCATCCCCTAGATGTTAGTCTTTATAGACCTCCGAAGAAATTTTAACAGAGCATGTGATTCGTGGATGACTGGTAATCCAGGATCAAGTTTGCCCATCTGTAACATTCCTGGTAAAGTTTCCTTGGCTTTACCTCTAGCTCTCACTTATTCTGATGTTTTCTATGAGTTCTGGATTGCTGGAATTTCACTTTTGAATACAGACTATTTCAAGATTCTGATTTTATGTGTGTGTTTGTAGCAGATTGAGAGATGTCCGAAAAGACACATGGGCTTCAGATCAGTCATCAGCGTGATACAGAGTTTAAGAACTGCTCCTCTTGATTCAGAAGAAAGCTCAGCTGAAGACAGCCTGTGTTTGGTAAGCCAGGAGAAGTGTGGGTCCAGTGCAGGGCATGTAACATGTGGGAACATGAAGCCTACAGATGAGGATTTATTTGACACCTGCCACAATTACAACTAGATGATGATCTGAAGTAATACTAATGACTTATAATTTGTAATTTGGAAATTCAGGGGGTATATTTGTTATTTGATTTAAATGCAATGTAGTAATTTTCTTTTAATGTGCCAACTTACCCCATAATGTGTGCCAACTTACCACGGGGCAAGTTGGCAAGAAAAGTTATTTTTTTCAAAAGCTTATTGTTACCTTATATTGAAAGCAAACAACAACTATTTTGCTCTATGGTAAAGGCAAATGTTTATTTTGTTTAATGATGGTAAGAATTTTGCAAAAATGTTTGTTTTATATTCCCAATAACCAAAATTGTAAAAAGTGTGCCAACTAGCCCCAGTCTCCCCTACACATCACAATCACTTCACTATGATTAAAGGCACAAAGAAAAATATGAACAATTCACAGCGTCTATTACTGAATCACTGGGATACATACGGCCACCCAATAATTGCGTTTCAACTTGAGAAACAAGGCATGATCCGACCTTCAGCTTACTCTGGATGTGTGCAAGATTTTCCCCTCAAGCATAAGTTGTAAACATTATATTCCAAACTATTAATGTAAATTAAAACTTGCTAAAATCTACGATCAAATAGAGCCTTGTTTCACCAACGAAAATTTATATAAATGTGCTATATTTTGTTTGAAATAGTTTTTCTGGACTGTTGAACATGTACATTATTTAATTTTTTATATTTTCATTCTAATAAATAAATCATAAATATCCCATCGTAAAATTCTTGTATCTTTAACTCATTGCAAAACATCTTTTCCAGACTTTTTTAGGCTCTCCATACAGCTTTCCTGTCCTCCAACAGGAACAACAATAAGAACAAAAAAACCACAACATCTACAAAGTAGTTTGTAGGCTTACTCCCCGAGTAAGCGAAAACAATGACAATGGAAAAGCAGAATGGCGAGAGACCAACTGGGTCTTCTCGAAAGAGCCAATGTCCTTCCTCTCTTGAGCTCCTTTGAAGAAATTGACCACATCCGACCCATCGGCTGCTGCTCATTGTCCAGCGGTAACGAGCAGGACCGGAAAGAGAAACACACCAAAGAATACAACTCCGCGTTGCTCCTTCGTCCTGTTTTCGCAGCAAAACAAAGCCTTTTCTTCGCGTAGTTTTCTGTTGTCCTTGGTGGCGGACGAATAATGGAAAGAGCCGAGGGAGCGGAGAGTGGGAGGGGGGGGGGGGTGGGGGGGGGGGGGAGGGGGGGGGGAGGGGGCGGGGGCGGCAAGGACAGAGGTGGAATTAGAACCAAAGAAAAGATATAGCCAGGCCAAAGAGAAAATCGCACGAAAAGAGGATCAATCCTGTGAATGGATAGAGATGAAAACATTGAGAATTCAAGGGTCTAGACGTTGAGGGACTCCTCTTCGGAACTACATATCAGGTCACCAGCAACTTCTGTCCTGGAATCAAGTTTTTATAATTCGTAAAACGAGGCGAAATTCTGAAGCTGAATTTCAGCTTCAATCCTGCTTGCTTTTCTGAAAGGTCTATTCTCATCCTCAGAGATGAATGAAGAACGGGAAAGCAATGTCATCAATTATCACTTGGCATTAGCTGGAGTCCTTCCGCACCTCTGCGACCGAAAGATGTCAACGCCGTTAAGGAAACTGACGTGTGTGTGGACATATAATCACGAACTAATGTTAAGTTAATGTTAAGTCACAAATTGAGTTTAAGGTCGTGTCTACTATACCTTTGGAATAACTCCCACACTCGGTAGAATTATGTGCGTGTGAGCCGAAGCACTTAAGCGTATAGATTGTAATTCCCCTATCATTCAAGTGACGGTGAATTTGATCTCGTGCGATAATTGTGGCTCAATACTCGCGAATAAAAGTCACGCGTCAATAAGTGACAGAAAAGGTTTTCACATTGCACGACGCAGGAACAGATAATAATAATAATAATAATTAATTAATGAATAATCAATAATAATAAAATAACATAAATAAAAATAATAACAATAACTGAAGAAGGAAAAGTATCACACCCATTGATGTCGCAATACCATGGGACACAAGAGTTGAAGCGAAAGTAAGGGAAAAAATGGATAAGTATCAAGACCTGAAAATAGAAATAAGGATATAGGATATGCCAGTGGAAATGGTACCCATAATTATAGGAACACTAGGCACCATCCCAAGATCCCTGAGAAGGAATCTGGAAAAACTAGAGGCTGAAGTAGCTCCAGGACTCATGCAGAAGAGTGTGATCCTAGAAACGGCACACATAGTAAGAAGAGTGATGGGACTCCTAAGGAGGCAGGATGCAACCCGGAACCCCACACTATAAATACCACCCAGTCGAATTGGAGGATTGTGATAGAAAAAAATATATATTATTATTATTATTATTATTATTATTATTATTATTATTATTATTATTATTATTATTATTATTATTATTATTGGTAAAAAGGATATTGCCAACGGATTTCATTACAGTAATGAACCAAGTAGAGATTCAGTAAATATCTGGTTTCTTATTCTGTAACGGAATATGAATAAAAAAAAAAGGAAAACATAATCGCACCATTAGTAATTTTCAAACGACTTTTTTTTTTACGACAGTCCTGCGCGTGAAGCAGATGCTTTGCTCTCTATGGAAGATGATAGAGAAGAAGAGGGTGAATTTGTGGATGGATTATCTTCATCAGTCAGTTCATCAAAACTAAATGAAGGAATTGAAGACATCTGCCCAACTGAAGAGGATTCCTTTTTTACGTTCTATCGTTACGAGACCAACGATGAAGAATACAATAATTGGGTCTAAAGGGAGATAGACAAGAAAGAAGGGACAAGCACATATTGGGAAGCACTGAACCATAGGAGTAGCAACAAACTTTCCAGATTTGCGAAAAAATCGTCACTTCTCCCTCATTTTCCCTAAAATCTTTGTTTTCTGCCTCATTCTCCCGAAAAAATCGTCGATTCTGCTCATTCTCCTTGAAAATCGTCGCTTTCTTCCTGAAAATCTCGGTCAAAATCGTTTCTCCAACACTCTCTCCAACAATCGTCTTCAACACTCTTTCTCCAACAATCGTCTCTCCCTCACTCCCTCATTCTCTCCGTCACTCTCTCTCTCTCTCTCTCTCTCTCTCTCTCTCTCTCTCCCTGTCACTGTTCTTCTTCTCTCTTTCTCGGAAGTCGGGAAATTGCTGAGACATCCGTGATTTTTGATGACCCCGAAACAAGTGAATGTCAATGTGTGTCTCTGTGTGTGTATGGTGGGGTGAGGTTTTGTGTGTGTATGTGTGTGTGCATGTGTGTGTGTGTGTGGTGGAGGTACTGTGGTGACAAATGCCCTTCATTGTATTTGATAGGAACAGCATTTCAATGAACACTGTCAGATTTGAGAGTCAGAGAAAGCCAGGAACCACCTAAAGACGGACCTGCGAGTCTTATAAAGAGAAAAGATTGTCAAGTAGAAAAAAATGATGCCTATCGCTCAGCACAGCAAAGTCCTGACAATATGTGAACAAGTAAGAAATGCGACGAAGAAGCAATGAAGTTTTCTATACATTGTAAATATAATCATGGCCACCGGAAATAGATCTATCTTTGGGTGGTCTCGGTACAATGCTGCGTGAGCCGTGACCAATGAAACTTTAACCACGGCCCGACGCATGAATATGACCAACTTAAACCTTACAAAAAGAAGAAGAAAAACCTCTGAGGCTAAAGAGCTGCAATTTAATATGCTTGAAGATTGGAGCCCTCTAGCCTCAGTAGTTCTTAAGATCTGAGGGCAGCCAGAAAAAGTGCGGACAAAATACAGTGGGGACAGACAGACAAAATCGGCACAAAAGTCTTATTTTCGGGAAACTGAGAATGGGCACAAAGAAGCAGGTTGTTAGTAAACAAATCTGGAATCCTGTCAGCAATTCCTATATCTTTAATTCAACGCGAAACACCTTTTTCAGACCTTTTAAGGCTCTTGCATAGACCTTTCCTACCCCCCAACAAGAACAAGTTAAGTATATCTTTGTTTTACCAGACCACTGAGCTGATGAACAGCTCTCCTAGGGCTGGCCCGAAGGATTAGATATTTTTACGTTGCTAGGAACCAATTGGTCTCCTAGCAACGGGACCTACAGTTTATTATGGGAGTTTATATCAGAAATAAATTCCTCTGATTCCGCGTTAGCCAAGCTAGGAATCGAACCTCGGACCACTGGATTGGCAGCCGAGCGCGAAAACCACTCAACCAGCTAGGAACTCCCCAACAAGAACAAGAACAGCAACAAAGTAGTTTGTAGGTTTACTCCCCGAGTAAGCGAAAATGCTACAAAACTTTGTGTAAAACAACCACATCCCTTCGTAAATATGTAAAACGAGAACATTCTCAGAAGAGCCATTCCAGTGTCGGAATATCACACCTCTTAGCTTTACACCTTAATTTCTGTTTCTACTACAATAAGAAAAAAAAAAGAAGAAGAAGAAGCTGCCTTGAACAAATATGCCAAAGGTAGTTCTAGGTTATTTCTGTACATAAAGAATGAATAAAATGGCTTTGACCTCATTGAGTAGAGCTAATATCTGTGAGCCATTATAGATGCAATGGCTGATTTGATTACGTCAGAAGCACGATACATACTTACGTAATTCCCTTTTGAGCTGAGAGAGAGAGAGAGAGAGCACATACTATAAAAAGCATATCAGGCTTTGAAAACCTGCAACGCCTCCAAATGAAAGGTGAACTTTCCCCAAAATCACACCAGATACAACGCACAAACAAATAAAAAATCGAGTTTTCTGTGCATTGCATAATCATAGCCACAGAAAAAAGAGATCTATCTTTCGGTGGAATCGGCATAATGCTGTATGAACTGCGGCCCATGAAACTTTAACCACAGCCCGGTGGTGACCTGAAGCACGATTATAGCTGACTTTAAACTTATACAAAATAAAAGATGAATGAGGCTAGAGGGATTCAATTTGGTATGTTTGATGACTGTGGGTTAGGTGGTCAACATTGCAATTTGCAGCTCTCTAGCCTCAGTGGTTTTAAGATCTGAGGATGACGGAAGAAGTGCAGGCAGAAAAAATTGCGGACTGGCAGACAAAGACGACACAATAGTTTTCTTTTCAGGAAACTGAAGCTGTGAAGTGACACATTCCAGAAGATATGCAGAAGTAAACAGACACACTGTCACCTTGTGAAGTCAGACTGAAAATGAGTATCACGAAACTAAACATTCGAGATGCAGACGATCGCAAATTTCCAAAATTTCCCCAGATTTCAGAAGAGGAAAGAGAAGTCTTCTCGCGACCCGTGTAAGATTCCTTCCATACCCACATTTAATACTCTGGGAAGAGAGGACTTACAAGATTGTGGGTACCTATGATTTAGAAGTTCGATTGCCCATGCATCATATACATTACTAGCCGATATCAACAAGAGACTTGATAGCTGAATCAAGATCACAGAACTGGCGAATCAGGGTTTCTCCAGAGGATCGCTCCAGGAAAAGCCGCGGAAGATGAAATGTCAACCAACATAAACATCAGCATAAAGTGACAAGAAACAGATTGGAGGGAAACACAGCGAGATGCTGGCAGACAATCAGACCAGAAGCTTTTAGAAACATTACAGAGATGAGCAAAACGTCTAGAAACAGTTCAGAGCCTAAAGGGCCATGTGCAAGATATTAAAGAATTAAAAAAAAAGTGAGGGAGATAATATACAATCACATAAACAACCTGAGAAGAGCTTAATAGTAAGATAAAGTATAGTTAATACCTGGAAAAATCCGAATAAAAATACACGAAAACTTAACTTCAGAGAAGAGTTTATAGGACGATGGCCCTGTAACAGCAGCATTCAGCATACATAAAAATGTACTGCATTAATGTTAGCGTATTTATGCAAACATTCACGCACTTATGTATATATATATATATATATATATATATATATATATTATATATATATATATATATATATATATATATATACATGATTAAACTACAAATGTCCTTTACTATTCAATTAGCTCCACCTCAGATATATCATATGTTCATTATTTTATTTTAACGGAAGGGGATTTTTTAGCTGTTAATAAGTTCGTCGTCTCCTATTACAAATTGGTTTTTAAAGACATTTGTAGCTTAATGGTTGTATATGAATCACGGTGATGTGATAAATTTTAACTCATATATATATATATATATATTATATATATATATATATATATATATATATATATATATATATTGTTTATGAAGTGCCAAGTATCTGGTTACCATGCATCAAACATTACCTCACAAAAAGCCAGACACCTGAACCCTCATAACACGTTTAAACGACTGAAAACTCTAAAGGCAACAGTGATCCCTTAACAACTTACCGTTATTGCAGAAAGTCAGACTAAGTACATCAAAACAGGTGTGAGGTAATCTTGTAAGTAATTTAATTAATCAAAGCATCACTCCATCAACAACTTTAAAACTCTAAGTATTTCCCTGATTTCAGAAGTCTAAGTACTTCCCTGGTTCTAAGTCACTTCAAGAAAATTGAAGGAAAGCAAATCAATTACCACTCTATGGTTCTACCTAACATCAATATAATCATATATACTTATACTGGTGTAAGATAAAGAAAACACTTATAAAAAATTTTAATACAAAAATTTTTATTATTAAATTCAAAATTTATAAGTGAAATTCACAATATCAGGAAAATTACTGTTACTTGAAAACAAAGTAAAGTTTAATTAATTCTTGAATCAAATTAAGTAAAATTAAATCAAATTAATTTATCACAAAATTCAAAAAAATTAATTCAATCAAAATTCAAGTATTAGGCAATAATTGAAATCAGAAATTAATTCACAAGTGCTAAACAACAATAAAACTTGAAAGAATTCTAAGTAATGCAAATCAATTCACAAAGTGTTAAATTTAATTAAATGTGCAATGATTAAGCAATGAAATAATTAGGTCAATTATTAAATTGTGAATGCAAATGAAAATATAAAATAAAAGACACACTTCAATAAGAAAACGATAAATTCTAAGAAATATCAAACATGAAATTCTAAAACGTTATGAGTGACCAATTTACGTTACGTTAATATAATCTCAATGATGTCGAATGAGAGAGAGAGAGAGAGAGCGAGAGAGAGGGAGATCTAACTGCCTCGAGTCTTAAGATAGAATGAAATCTCTTCCTTTAAGGAAATTCGACTATGGCAGATGATACAAAAACTGTTCTTGACACGAAAGCTTCCAGTAGCTTGGAAATCTGATGCAATCTTCATAAAGAAATGTGTAACATGCACGTGGCTTTGATTAAAGCATACGGTACAAGACGAGTCTGTAAAAAAAAAAAAAAAAAAAAAAAAGAAAAAAGAAAAAAAGACTACTCTACTCGAACGAGGCGGAGAAGTCTTATCACGTACGATGACAGATTCTCCAAAACACAAGTGAAGATTTGAGATCGCTTATCAAGACGCGTTGACAGATTTAGGGAAGCAAACAGAGATCTCTCTCTTTTTACGTTATATATATATTCTTTTACAAGACGTAATGCGAAATCTGAACACACATTTTAAAACATCCTATTCTAAGCTATCTAGGAATCTGGAAAAAATGTTGCATAATCTTACATGACATTTCAAAGAGGGGAAACATGCATTTTGAAAGTAGCAATATATAATATATATATATATATTATATATATATATATATATATATATATATATATATATATATATATATATATATGAACAGTTAATAGTCACAGTTCCTCTTAACTTTTCAAATACTTTACTCTTTTTTTGGATACGTTTGTCTCTAAAGGCGTTG
>NC_061092.1:72423834-72426334 GCF_015104395.2 Macrobrachium nipponense
TTAAATCTTTTTTCTTTATGTTTTATTGTGTACAAATGTTTCTTGACTTTTACCGAACGTGAAGGTGGACAGTTGCCCGGAATATATCTATGTCGAGATTGCATATAAGAGCATAAAGAAAATGTCCAGGTTTGTTTTAGCATCGCAGTTCCTCCTCCTCTTCGTCCGATTGCCATTTCTCAGTCTGAAACTTAAACCCATCATCTTACTTTCAAAAGTTGGTGATATCGGTTTCTCATGACGGCATTAATGTATTTTCATCCCAGAATCATTCTTATCTTTGTGATTATAATCGTGAGAGCAAAAAACTCAACAAAAGAAAATAAATACCCGAGACTATCAATGATTAAGTTTGCTAAATGTCTAGGACTCTAACACTTCTAAAATTCATTGACGCCTGGAAGCTAAGAAGCTAAAAAAAATTATTAGCAATGATGTCATTATGAATCAATTTTGTGTGTTTCTTGGCTTTCAGGCGACATTGAAAGCCAAGAAGCACATAAAAATGATTCATAATGACATCATTGTAGTTTTTATGATAATCCTTGAAACATGGGGATCACTGTGAAAAACTATTGAAAAAGACTAAATTGCGTGTTTATTTTTTTCAGATAATTTCAATTTTGAATTCGTCTGTCTGTCTGTCTATCTGTCCCTGTCGGTCAGTACCTAGAATATTAAGTCAAATCTATCTATCGCTAACCTTTACATGTCTCGACCTAAGAATGGCTAAGATTTTCAGGAAATGTAGTAAGAAAATACCTTTCCAACCGTCACTTTCAGTTTTAACACAACGCTATACGTAGAATTGCACTGAAGAGTGTAAGTACTTTTGCAAACACAGACAGGGACATTTCTTTTAGAATAGTAAACACGCGGAGCAGAAGCCAGTTTCATTCTAGGGTGAAAAAATGCATGCCCCCAAATATCACGCAACTGCAGTTTTAATATAGAATGAGGCGAAGTAGGACAAGAGAGGGAATAAAGAAAAGGAAAAGCGATCAGCTTCGAAGGACAACGAGAAGAGCAAAAGCATTCTCTCGTCGACACGACTCTGGGAATCTGATGCCTAAGTGGCTTCCATCACAGTCTGGGCGTCCTCTGATAGGATTTGGCCGGATTTGTTTCTTTCCTTTTATTTCTGTAGGGGTTTTCTCGTGACTATTTTATCTTTATTTTGTTATTTTTTAATACCAGTCTATTGTACAGCCAT
Source organism: Macrobrachium nipponense (assembly GCF_015104395.2). NCBI lineage: Eukaryota > Metazoa > Arthropoda > Malacostraca > Decapoda > Palaemonidae > Macrobrachium > Macrobrachium nipponense. The sequence goes on from NC_061092.1 coordinate 72,425,048, forward strand.
ACGAATGTAATCTTTACAGTATGAGCATATTAGCTCACGCAGTTTTTCACCATGCATACCTGTGTTTTATATTGAAACGTAACTATATGTATGCATATGTTTGATATATATATATATATATATATATATATATATATATGATATATATATATATATATATATATATAGTAGAGATGAGAGAGAGAGCAGGGCATGTGTATTGTCACACGCCTGTAAATCAGCGTCATCTTTCCTGTCACTCATAAGTCATTATCCAAGAGGGAAACTCATTTCTCCTTTGAGTACAAGCGAGACGAATAGCTTTCTTGGCCGAGACAACCTCTCCCCTCAGCGCTCCCATATTTCCTTTCCCAGTTCTGGACCCTCACGGGAAAGCTTTTGCAGTAAACACGAAGGCGTTTTATTTTCTACAGGAGTCGTAAACAGGCTCCACAGAGTCTCTCGAGAGAAGCAGGCCACAGAATCTTCGTATTTTTGCGGCCATGTCGGAAGACGCTGATTTTGGTTTTTTATTTGACAAAGTTCGCTGATTCTCCACCGCATCTTCTGCTGCTGATCTATATTGTTATTGCTTTACTTAGGGTTTATGAATGCACGGGCTCGTGACTTTGTCGCTGTCTTCAGCTCTTTAGGCAAAATTAGTTGCAATAACAAATAACCTTGATTTAAACATCATAGGCTCTATCAGTATGATCACTCATTTCTATTTTAAATATGCTTTGTTATGGGGGGGGAGGGGCGAGGTTATGAAAGGGAGATCATCACGGTAATTGTCAAAATATTCGTATGATGGGTCTATTCCAGCTCTAATAAATATATATCTGAAAACGACAGGTATGTGTATGTATGTATGTATGTATATAGAGAGAGAGTAGACTTTTTATCCTTCCTCGTGGTCGGGTCGGCAGCGTCATCTCGTCGTGATTATGGAATCGCGGGTTCGTTTCCCGCTACCGGACATCACGATCTCTTTAGAAAAATTTCTTTGAATTTGGAGCTCAATGCTTTGTAGTGACAAGCGTATCCAAAAAAAGAGTAAAGTATTTGAAAAGTTAAGAGGAACTGGGGCTATTAACTGTTCATATATATATATATATATATATATATATATATATATAATATATATATATATATATATATACATATATATATATATATATATATATATATATATATATATATATATATATATATATATATGAATTAAATTTATCACATCACCGTGATTCATATACAACCATTAAGCTACAAATGTCTTTTAAAAACCAATTTGTAATACGAGACGAA
>NC_061092.1:72431334-72450555 GCF_015104395.2 Macrobrachium nipponense
GCCCCCCCCCCCCCCCACCCCACCCCCCTCTCCGCTCCCTCGGCTCTTTCCATTATGCGTCCGCCATCAGGACAACAGAAAACTACGCGAAGAAAAGGCTTTGTTTGCTGCGAAAACAGGACGAAGGAGCAACGCAGAGTTGTATTCTTTGGTGGTGTTCTCTTTCCGGTCCTGCTCGTTACCGCTGGACAATGAGCAGCAGCCGATGGGTCGGACCTGGTCAATTTCTTCAAAGGAGCTCAAGAGAGGAAGGACATTGGCTCTTTCGAGAAGACCCAGTTGGTCTCTCGCCATTCTGCTTTTCCATTATCATTTTCGCTTACTCGAGGAGTAAGCCTACACACTACTTTGTTGATGTTGTGGTTGTTGTTCTTATTGTTGTTCCTGCTGGAGGATAGGAAAGCTCTATGGAGAGCCTAAAAAAGTCTGGAAAAGGTGTTTTGCATTGAGTTAAAGATACAGGAATTTTACGATGGGATATTTATGATTTATTTATTAGAATGAAAATATAAAAAATAAATAATGTACATGTTCAACAGTCCAGAAAAACTATTTCAAACAAAATATAGCACATTTATATAAATTTTCGTTGGTGAAACAAGGCTCTATTTGATCGTAGATTTTAGCATGTTTTAATTTACATTAATAGTTTGGAATATAATGTTTACAACTTATGATTGAGGGGAAAATCTTGCACACATCCAGAGTAAGCTGGAGGTCGGGTCACGCCTTGTTTCTCAAGTTGAAACGCAATTATTGGTTGCCCATATGTATCCCAGTGATTCAGTAATAGACGCTGTGAATTGTTCATATTTTTCTTTGTGCCTTTAATCATAGTGAAGTGATTGTGATGTGTAGGGGAGACCGGGGCTAGTTGGCACACTTTTTACAGTTTTGGTTATTGGGAATATAAAAGAAACATTTTTGCGACATTCTTACCATCATTAAACAAAATAAACATTTGCCTTCACCATAGAGCAAAATAGTTGTTGTTTGCTTTCAATATAAGGTAACAATAAGCTTTTGAAAAAAATAACTTTTCGTGCCAACTTGCCCCATGGGATAAGTTGGCACACATTATGGGGTAAGTTGGCACATTAAAAGAAAATTACTACATTGCATTTAAATCAAATAACAAATATACCCCCTGAATTTCCAAAATACAAATTATAAGTCATTGTGGCAGGTGTCAAATAAATCCTCGTCTGTAGTCTTCATGCTCCCACATGTTACATGCCCTGCACTGGACCCACACTTCTCCTGGCTTACCAAACACAGGCTGTCTTCAGCTGAGCTTTCTTCAGAATCAACAGGAGCAGTTCTTAAACTCTGTATCACGTTGATGACTGATTTGAAGCCCATGTGTCTTTTCGGACATCTCTCGATCTGCTACATACGCACCCATAAAATCAGAATCTTGAATAGCCTGTATTCAAAAGTGAAAATTCCAGCAATCCAGATCTCATAGAAAACATCAGAATAAGTGAGAGCTAGAGGTAAAGCCAAGGAAACTTTACCAGGAATGTTACAGATGGGCAAACTTGATCCTGGATTACCAGTCATCCACGAATCATATGCTCTGTTAACATTTCTTCAGAGGTTTATAAACACTAACATCTAGGGGCTGCAACTTGTGAGAGCAATTTGGAGGAAATGATAGGACACTATCCTTACAAAAATTCAAAAACAAAACGTAAATTATATAAATAATAGGCTTACCATTGTTATCAAATAACGTGAGGCAAGTCTGCACATGTGCCAACTTGCCGCATTTTTTAAGCCAACTTGCCCCATCCCTACCATTTGGTACAAAAACACTTACCAGTCCACACCAAGAAGCCTTGAATGATTAATTTTAATGGTAAAGAATCTATAAACCATAGGGAAAACTATGCTGTAATTGAAAAATAATCTTTTATGAATGTATAGATGTTATAGCAAATAAGAGAAAGAAAAAAAATTTACTTACTACCATCAAAAGCCAAATTTATCTCATAAATTCGAGCTCCTCCGTTCTAGCTCTATAGAATTTTGCTGGTAACTGAGGAACCACGTGGCAATTACACAGTATATGTATTAGAGTCATCTATTGATAAACTTTAAAGTTATTTTGAGTGAGCCAACTTACCCCTGTAGCCAACTAGCCCTGGTCTTCCCCAAAGAGTTTGGGGATAAAATTGATTTTAACGTATCGCCTGGTTATTAAGAGAGTTCTCGCTCCACAGATCCTTCTTTCTCGAACTTGGAAAGACACTGAGACAGATAAGTTTGATCAATAACTTCGAAAGTTCTTGATTCTCTGATACTTCAACTGCTGTTGCTCAAACGAAATGGGAATTGCATGGCAGCCACATTGCCTTTGCATTGGAATTATGAAATGGAAATCAGAAATTGCAAAACTTTGCCATTGTGATCAGCGCAGACACCAAGAGACTCAACACTAAATACGTTTCTCTTCGCATTTATTAGAGCGCAATTAACCCAGTTACTCAAATACTTGGAATAATACAGTTTCCTTTTCACAAAAGGCAGGAGTCGAGTGTTTCTTTAAATTGACATCAATGACAACAGCGAAATAAACAGTGACGAATCCTGTATCTAGCTCCAGGATCTAATTCGTTCCATCAAGCAAACAAGATAAATTCTTAGGACTCAGGTAATCAAGAGTCTTTGGTTAGCAGTCTGTCTGGCCAGTTGGTGAAGTGTTAGCTAACTAGGCTCTCAACGTTGCCTCATTGGCTGTAATGTATTCAGTCAATAATCTATGATATCAAGCTGTCTCTTGTAACAGGAGACTGCTCCAGAGAAAGAACATCACTAACCACTGCAAGTACACACCTAAATCGTAAGTAAACTCATGCGCAGGAACACTTCCGCGCAACAATATTCCAATTGGATTTTATTATGATTATTATTATTTTCATTTTAAAGTGAATCTGCTATAACATCTCTATGTGGTGAGACCAAGTTGACGTTGCCAAAGAGTGAAAGGTTAAAATTCACGAATCAAAAAGCTGTTTCAGTAAATACCAGTTAGTTATGGAAATTTGTTTCAAGTCTACTATTTTTAGTTTTCTGAAAAGAAAACTACTGTGTGGGCTTTGTTTTGTCTTGTTTGCATTTTTTCTGTCTTCCCTTGTATCTTAAAAAAATACTGCGGGTTCGAGAGCTGCTAATTGGCATGTTGATCTTCCACTCTCCAATCATCAAACATACCAAATTACAGCTCTCTAGCTTCAGTAGTTTTGATTCTATTTAAGGTTAAAGTTAACCATAATCGTGCGTCTGGCATCGATATAGAACAGGCCACCATCGGGCTGTGGTTAAGGTTTCATGAGCAGGGGCTAATACAGCATTATACCGAGACCACCGGAAGGTAAAACTATTTTTGGTGTACGATTTACGGAAAACTCGATTGCGCCAAAGAAACTTTGGGGCATTTTTTACTGGTATTAGATTGCTGTTCCTATGGATGCTAACACTGGGAAGTCTTATTAAATTTGCATATTTCAGTATGATGGAATTGATTTAAATGTAATCGTATGGATGGAACACGAGAATTAAACTGAATAGTTTAGAAGGTTTTTATACCCCAGTGATCTATCTCCCTGTGAGTTTTTCCCGCCCTCATCACTTCCTCAAATGAAATGCCCTGATAGGTTCACTAACCGTTCACTTTTATTTATTTATAAAATTCATCTTTATTTATATTTTTTACTAGAGTGCTGCCAAATGGCGTTGACGGTTGGATTTGTGTGAATGCCTGTGGGTCTGTTAAAGTATATTATGAATTAGTTGCCATTTTCTCTTTCCTCTTTAATGGGTAGAAGATGGTTTGAAATCTATTCTACTGTGACATCGTATTTCAGATATTTAGAGTACTTCTAAAGAAGAAAATGCAGAGCAGACATTCTTGATTAGCAACCCCCATATAGTACCATAGCTCTCGAATTCTTTTTTGTGAGATCTCCATTGTGTCCAGACAAGGAAGGACACCAGGTCGCTCGCTGTTTCGTTCTTGTAGCCATTCTTCTCGCAGAGGAACATTTGAAGCCGCGCTCCCCTTCTTGGAACCAAGATCTGAGGATCTCGCTTAATCTTTCTCACACACTGCCGTGCAATACTGAAAGTGTACAGATACCGGGCTTTCGTTATGAAAGAGACATTCTGATCATAATAGTTGGCTATGATTACCATTCCTAGGCCAGGTGATGCCAAAAACTTCTCAGAGGGTTGCCAATAATGTAAAATCATTAACTCAATTGGCTAGTAGTTTTGAAAGATAAACAATAGTATTAGTTTTTCTTGCTTTACAGCTCAATGAAATCTAAATTCCAAAATGATACAATATATTGACTGGCTGAGTAGCCATACCCTGTTATTGTTAAATTATTATCAGTGATAACATTTAACAGCACTTTTCATCAGTTAAGCTTGATTTCTTGCAGGTCACTGAAGAATTTTCTATATAGTGCAGCAGATAAAATAATTTTTTCACCAGAATACTTCAGTTAATGATGCAAGCATGGTATTTGGTACATATCTCCCCCATGGGACACTTTTTGAAAATTATTGGGTATCCACTCAAGATTCCAAAATGGCTGGTGTTTTTCAAGATGGCCACCAGTCAAAATTTTAACACAGGACTCATGTGCCTCTGGTCATGTTTTTATGCATTTTGGTTATACACATTTTATGCAGTCACGATGCAAAAGTAAAATGTATTTTTTTTAAAGACTACATATTGCATATATAAAGAAAGATGGCATCCAATATCGCAGCCAAAAACCTTAAATAATCAGGATGTTCAATATAATGAATAGTTTGAAAGTCTATATATAAATTAGGTGGTGGTTTTATCTTTAGTTTTAGTTTCAAAGAGTGAATGTCAGCACACAACCAGGGCACATTGGTGACCTAACTGCTGTGTAACTCTGCATGGGGTCCAGTGTCAGCTAATCTTGCTTTACTTACGCTGTACGTAGCTTTTCTTTAATGTAGTTAGTATGCTGATGTCCCAAATGCTGTCTAATAGCCCCATATCAAATACTGATTGAAAGTATACATATAGTTGGTAAGTCTAGTGAGACATCCATGCCTGAATTTACAAGAGTGCCAGTGCTGGAGAGCCAAACCTAGGGTAAGTGAAGCTCTACATGGTGTGTTCATGTAATTTACCCGGATGGTATGCAGATCACTCGAGACTTAAATAGCTCTGGGTGAATGATTGGGCTAGGTGTAGGGTGACCAACCATAGTTTTATCCCATATATCAATGTGCATATCAGATTAAGTTGGGAAATGGATAGGCCCTCGGCCTTAGTCAAAAGCTCATAATGGCAAGTGTAAATTCAATCACAGGCAAAAGGAAGATCGACTGGAGCAAATGTTGTCTTTGCCAAGAAAGCAAGAAAAATGAAAGTCTAACTTCACCCTTGGTCTCTGTACATCATAATCATGAACATGATGGGTACATAATGATTTCAACCAATGTGCCATTGTTCCAGGAGATTTGTGAAATGCCACTTAACTATGACCCAGCAAGGCTGGATGAAGGCAGTGGCATTTAGGCAACACTGTGACAAAACATGACAAAATACAACAAGAGCTGTAGTGTCATGTTTAGTAATGCAAAATTGATCATGCAAGAAAGTGAAGAGATACAGTTAAAGGTAGCGAACCACAGGGAAAGCATGCTAAACAGCATTAAAAGTGTCATGACAATAAAGCATGCATTTTTTGTGAAAATGTGGCACCTTTATCAGATCTTCAACAATTTATGACCACGAATCTCAACAGGAGACTACATGAGAGCAATAATGGTAAATTATTGGCAAAACTACGTGCAGGTGATGCAGTTGCAAAGGAACTGAAATACCATCTTGTAAGTCTCACTGGCCTTTACAACAGGGAGAGGTCCCATCTTATAAATCTTGAGAAAGAATAATGTCACAGTGTAAATAATGTGACATGGTAAATACAATATTAAAGGACAAATTGTTAGCAGAAATCTCTGAATTAGAAGCACACAAGATAGGAAGAAGTGGAAAACTTGCCTTCAGGCCAAAAGCATCATCCTTTCAGGCTCCGCTACTTTATCATGCTATACTGATTACAAGATCATGACTACGTCTATGTGGCTTCCACCATCCTTTTCGATGAATCTAATTGTTAGGGGAGCATGGGCCCCTTGAGCTTCCTTTGATTTTGTTTATTCTCTAAAAAGAAACTTTAAAATAAATAAGCTGCAGTCATGGACCCCCCAGACTGCCTGGCCCCGGGAAAGTAGTACCCTTCTCCCCAGCCATGCTTGGGCGCTGCTTGCCTTGCAGGAAGATGTAGCCTTAGCCCTAACTCAGGCATCTGACTACTCAGATACACTTATGATTGCTAAACCTTCAAAGATACTGAGGAAGCATATTCTGTATTATCAGTCCAGATTTGATGGCACCTTTGGTGAAGGATGCATTAATGATGCCATACATCAAAGGTTACTCCATTTCACTAGTTTGGTCGAACACTGAGCAGACATAAAGTCACAGCTGAGGTTTGGCTCATCAAAGTCAGACTTGGCTATTGCTCAGCTCATGCAGAATAACTGTTTCCCAAAACAGAAGGAAGGAGCAAGTATGCATCAACACTCAAAGGATAGGGGAACTCCTTTTCCAGTGTTCATGAGTAAGGCTATCTATGCCAAAACCAGGAAAAGAAACCTGGTAGAAATGCTTCATTATAATTGCATGAGCATTTCCTATGACACACTGCTGGCGATATCAGCCCAACTGGGAGATGCCACTTTCCCCAAGTGTGTGGTAGAGGGTGTATCTGTCCACCTGTCTTGAGAAAGGGTGTTGTTTACCACCACGGTCATGGAGAACATTGCTCACAACACTTCAGCAACAACGGCTACGACCTCTTTTCATGGGACCAGCATTTCGGTACTCCAGCACCCTGCCAAAGAGGCTTAAAAAACCAGTAGGACGCTGCTCAAACAAGGATAAGATACTTTGTTATCATACTCCATTATAGTCTTGTTCTTGTATAATTTTCAGTAGCAGTATTGTGTTCCTTTCGAAGATGTAATAGTGATAATAGCCTAAAAGCAAGGCTAGAAACCTTTCTTAGTTGCAGAGTTATCTAGCAAATTGGTTCGTGGCGGCCATTCTGTACGCCATCTTAATCACAACGGTTAATATAGTAGTTAGAGCTCTGGTGATATCTTCAATTAACTCTTCTATTCAGGAAGACATTATTATCTGAATAATGATTGATTAAATTATTTCAACAATGATTTACTCAAAGTGTCAGAAATCGAAACAATTATGCCATCCCGAAAAGCGGCAGTCATATTAAATTTTTGCGCGGACACCCAGGTTTTTTAAAAGGGCGGGGGGGGGTGTTAAAATGAGCACTTGTGTGCAAAATCTCATGTCTGTATAACCAAACTGAAGTATTTTTCTACTTATATACTGCACTCTAATAGTTACACACAGTGTGTGTGTGTGTGTGTTTTCTAAGCAAAGCATCTGTCCCTAAAAAGCACTCATTGAACACATACCTTTGCGAATGCCCGCCTCTTCCCTTTCCTCCAGCCCCACAAAAAATCAAATAAAAAATAAGTAAACATATCCTGAATCTGGAAATCTCACCAGAAGACTCCTCTGCAGAATTTCGTGGCTAGTTTGTGAAAACTTTTATTGCAGCAACTATGGCCATCGACTCTAAAAATGTGTTACAGAGATAGTAGTTGAAATAGATTGCGGAAAAATCTTTTAACAAAGGAAGTAGAGTGTGAGATGTACTTACATTTGCCAATGTCAGAGCTTACGTCTGACTATGTAGGGGAAGGTATTTCTATGTTATTAACTGGATCTTAATTTTTGGGAGTCAAAATAGTTCATATAAAACGAATTCAGATTTGCATTTAGATCCAGATTCATATCCATTTTAAAAACTGATCTGACCACCGCTTGTTTATTTCCCGCATCAAAAATCCCTGGGAATCAGTCAGCAACCTATTGAGGTTTCCTGTGAACGAAGCCTAAAAGACCCAAGCGAAGGAACTGAAGAAAGCGAACAAACAAGTTCCCTCTAACTTCGTGAGATGTGGTAATAAGGTTTTAAATACTTAGAAGTCAATTTCTTTCCCGTAATCGACTTTTAATTAGTTTCCACACCCTTGGCCTGCGTGTGAAGTTTCTCGCCGGTTTAGCCTTTTCTCTTTAGAGCAGACAGCACTACGTCATTCGGTCTCTTCTTTCCGTCCAGTTACATTAACAATTTTTCACTTTATCTGGAGCATCAAATTGTTTAATGGTTGATAGAACGATCGGGATTTTCTTGCCTCTCTTTATCCCGCTAGCTGGGCTGGATGGAGACGTCAGATTAATCTCAACCGGTCTCTTAGTTGAAGTTAGAGATGTTGAGCATTCCATCCTTTCAATTATGTTGAGCTTCATTCATTGGAGTCTCCTTATGTTGGGTTGTGAGAGTCTAGCTTTTATTATTGATGTATTGATGCATTGATTACACTTTTTTCATTTGTTGTAAATACCATTCATTCAGATGTTGGTAACTTGATAATGCATGAGAGTCAAGGGGGCAATGCAGACTAGAACAACCCGACCCCCCCAGCAAGAGACCTCTTGAAACAGTCGAATGTAGTCTACCAATTCTCATGCCCCGTCTGTGGATGTCCCGGCTCTTACGTTGGTATGACTTCTATGAAACTGTCCAAGAGGATTTCTTGCCACGCACAAGAAGGGGCAATTAAAAACCATACCATGACAGCACACCAGGAAGCCATCTCCCGCGACGGTATTATCAAGAATATTAAGATAATAGGGAGGGCTCCTGACCAACGGCGTTTGCGACTGCTCGAGGCACTCCTCATACAACAAGAGAAGCCCTCATTGAATACGACGCAGGAAGTGCTCTTCCTCCCCCCCAACCTAAGGAGACCTATGTGCATAAATAATAGCACAAATAATACCAGACCGAACGACACTCCCGATCAAAGAATACCAGATGAGACAAGCAGCCCATCAGCCAATGACAACGCGAGCCGTCGTGACACAGCGCTCAGGGAAGTCTTGCCCCAGCCTCGACGATCAGCTAGGCTGCAACAGCGCAACCTTCAACGACTAGAAGTGTCTTGAAGAAAACTTCTTTCAACCAATAGCTGGAGCGCATTGCGCCACCAGCCAATGAAAACGCAGCTCGCGGTTGACCCCCTGCTGACCTGCCGCTATATATTGAGTAGATCTTGACAACACCAACGGTTCTCTCACTGATCCCACAGTGAGAAGAACTTCTCCTCCCTGAGACCTGCCTGCCGACTGCTGCTGGATACTGCCTGCTGCTGCTGCTGCTGCTGCCGATTCCCGAGGGCCTGCCGACGACTTCCACCGCCGCTACTGCTTCCCAAGGGCCTGTCGACTGCTGCTGCTGCTGCTGCCGCCGCCGCCGCCGCCGCTGCTGCTTGCTGCCGCCGCCGCCGCTGCTGCCTGCTGTCTGCTCTCCTGTAGGGGCCGCCCCTGCTGCCTCTCCTGCAGAGTAGACTGCCGAAGGGCGCCCCCAGCGTCGCCTGCTGCAAATTTGAAGGCTTTGCCTAATAATTATTGCTGAGATTCAGCCAATATTTATAAGGAAATAAACGACTGAGCTTTAAATAAGTCTCTACTTCCAAATAACTTCCATTACTAACAGACTCTCCTGTGGAAAATCTGGTAGCCGTTGTGGTCTTAAAACTCCAGTTGAAGCAGGACCCAAGAGTCAAAATCTCCCACTCTCGCCGTCTGTGGCAAGTGGCACAGGACTGATAGGCTTGGCGCCTATAAGCCAAGAACCTAGGATAGGAGATAGGTGTTTGAGAGGATTGGCACTATAAGCCAAGAGAAAAGTTGTGAGTGTGAGTGTGTGTACTTGAAAACAGTAGAAACTGTTTTGTGTTTTATTATTCCTTCCCCATCTTAAGGACCTCCCTGACTGTAGGACTTGACTGCTGGGTCGTCTTAGTGCTCGGAGAGCAGTAAGGAGATTCCCCAGCTGCAACTGCTGCAGTCAGTAAACAGCTACCAATAGGCTAGATAGGGCCCCCCTTCAAGCAAGAAAAAGAAAATATTACAATAATAATAATAATAATTAAAAAATTATATTAAAACAGCATTAGAAAGAATAAAATAGTAATAATAAAGTAAAGTAGAGTAAAGTAAAAGAAAGTCAAGTAGAGTAAAGTAAAGCACAAGTAATTTTATAATATATTATATATATATACTATATATATATATATATATATATATATATATATATATATATATATATATATATATATACTATATATACATATATTGTTACAGTAATAATAATAATAATAATAAACAATAAAGTAAAAAGTCAGAAAGTAATAATAATAATAATAATAATAAACAATAATTGATTACAGTTACAGTTTCAGGTTCTTTAATTTCATTTTTCCACTCTAACTTTCACTTTGTCTGGTGCCCTAGGGCTTAAAGGGTTGGACAACCTAACCAGGCACACTGCCTATCCTTCAACCCCCCTCTTTTGACTTGGAAGCACCCTAACGATGACGGACATGGAACCTCACGAATACAAGAACAAGAAGTGACCACAAGATGGAAGCGACTGAAAGACCTAAGGGAAAAAGCAGGGACGAAGGAGGACGACGACGACCAGGAGTGGACCACCGTTACCTCAAAAAGAACAAGAAAGCAGGAGAAGAAAACCAGCTTTAAGGAAAATGCTTCCGGAAAAGAACGCTAATGGAAACCAAATCAGGGAAAAAATGACCCACTTCAGGGTCATTGCAAAAACAACTCAGCTGAAGGATTCAGAGCCATAGCAGCCTTCCAGACCAGGTTCAAATACCTGCAATTTCAGGCTAAGCCCAACTAAGCAGGGTCAGTGGACCATCTCATCCAGAGATACAAAAACGATTATCACCCTGAGGAACAACGACAGCAATCAACATCAAGGAACTGAAAGAAGAAGAGAGAATTAAGAAATAAAAAAGCAGTAGTGGTTGGCTACCACTTGAAAGCCTGAAAGCCACCTAACGAGCGCAGCTAATGTGACAGCTGCGATTAGAATGAAGAATAAACAAGGTATACTTACCAAAGGCTGTACTAGTCCACCTTCGTAGGGACCATCCCAGAAAGAGTTGACCTGGGAGTGTTTCGGGAGATATGGGGTGAAAACTACTACCCGGAACCCTAAGGTGCTTCAAGTGCCAGAAATTTGGGCACCATAAGAGCCAATGTCAGGCAAAGCAAGAGACCTGTGCAATATGCAGCAGGAAACATCCAACTGAAGACTGCATTGCCAAAAGGAAAGCAGGGGAGACCACAACACCGAAGTGCCCCAACTGCAGCAAGGCACACATCGCCATGGCCTGGGGATGCCCGGAGAGACTGGTAAGAGTAAAGGCCGCTCTGCCCAAAGAAACAAGAAGAGAGAGGAGCTTGTCAAGAGGAAGGGCAGCACCAAAACCTCAGCCCAGAAGAAGGTTCTATACCAGGGAAGAGCTGGAGGAATCCAGGAGGGGAAGCAGGACCCAGCAGGAGAAGAAACAGCTCCAGGTCTGCATCAAAGAAGACCCTCCCCCCCCCCCAGCAAACAAATCCTCAGGCACATAAACCATTGCCAAGGTCTATATACATCAAAACAATCGATCTCAGGGACAGATTGGACAGACTTCTCCAAACGCATCATAAAGGGAGACATCAATGCAGAAACAATAGGCCAGTGCATAGAAGTACTTCTTAAAGAGCTTCATCAAAGGAGCTTCCAAGTCCGCCCCCCCCTCTACCACTATGCAGGAGGCAGCGACCCAAGCTGCACCAAAACCCACTCCTCAAACCCCCTCACTCTACCTTCCACATCCGCCCGCCTCAACCCTCAAACCCCTCACTTCCACATCCTCTGAACAAATACCACCACTCACTCATCCTAACTCATCCTCATCATCACCATCAACCACTGAAGGCATGAGAGAGGGAAACTGGAATAAACATTCGCACCAAGGGACCCCAGACAGTTCTCCTCAACGTACGAATCATGCTGAAGATCATCAATTGGAACGCTGGTGGAATAAGGACAAGGAACAGGCTACACTAATTGCAGTCTGCAAAACAGAAAATGTGGACATCATTCTACTGCAAGAAACCATGCTAACAACTGGGACAAAATTCAGAATAACAGGATATAATGTCTACACAACCCCATGCGTAGGCACAGACAGAGGATTGGCAATTCTCGTCAAGAATACAATCCCAACAGCAAGAACACACAACCCAATCCCCTGTGGCAACAATGTGGAAACCCTAGCAGTAAGAATCACACTGCTAAACCAGAGGATAGATATATACAAACATATATAGAAAAATACATAGAGAAGAACCAGGAGAACTGCAGCTCACACAGCTCTTCGCACATGCAGCAGAATTACACAATTAATATGTGGGGACTTCAACGCGCATCACCCTCTGCTATCATCCCCATCGACCACAAACCAACCTGGAGAGCACATAGCCTTCTCTCTAGATGAGTTTGAAGGAGTCTCACTACTCAACTCAGGGCAAAACCTACACACATAGAGGAGGCAGATTAGATTTGACATTTGCCACAACAAACAATCAGACACCTAACAAGGTGGCAAGTACACACGACATTAGTGAGCGACCACTTTGCCACTGTAACAGAGCTGGAGATGCAGCAACTACCGCCAATACCGCCACCCCCTCCGACATGGAACCAAGACCTAGCAGATTGGGTTGTGTTTCGTCTAGCCCTCGAAGAGTGGGCAGCACAATACACACCTCCAGAAGACATAGATCAGCTAGAAAAAGATCTAGTTGAGGCTATACACAATGCTGCAAACAGGGCAATGCCCATGAGAGTAGGAAGAAGAGACCACACCTACAAAGACTCCTGGTACTACTGCCCAGAAGTAAGAAGACTGAAAAACCCTACTAAACAGGGCTAACAAAAATTTATAGGAAAAGAAGGACAACAGAAAACAGGGAACTACTACAAGCAGTCAAAAATGATGTTCAACAGCAGCTGCAAGAGATAAGAATTGAAAGTGGATGGAATGGTGTACAAAACTATCACAGTACACATCTCTCTCGGAGCTATGGAAGTGGCTGAACAGAGTAGCTGGAAAGAGAGAAACACCCGTAGCAACTCACCCTCACCCACTAGAAGAAGCGGAAAGACTGGCAACATCCTTCGCCAATAGGACTAGCTCAGGTAACCTCTCCCTGAAACAAGAGAATTCAGGATCAACTAGCACCGATTCGATGGAGGAGATCGATGCGGCCTGCCACAGACCAGACAATACTGACATCCCTTACACAGTAGAGGAACTGAAAGCAGTTTTTTAAAGTTGGCAGAGACACAGCAACCAGAGCAGACAGATAACATACACCATGATCAGCAAAATGGGTCCTGCAGGAGAAACAGCCTTTCTGAGAATCCTGAACAAAACACACATCAAGCACACAAGACCACAAACTGGCGGCAGCAAGACACGCAGCCAAGTCCCCAAACCTAAAGATCCAGAGAACCCAAAACCAATCGCAATTGGTGTCATGCATTGAGAAAACTGGGGAGAAAAAATGGTACTAAATAGAATGAAGTACAAGATTGGTCCACTGCACAAGCAGCTATATGCATATCAGGAAGGAGTCGGAACTACAGAGTGGCATAACATAGTTCTGCCAGCTATAGTTAAATCAGCAAACGAAAGGCCGCACCAGTAGCTCCTTCCAAGTAGATTTTGAAAAGGCTTTTGAACTCGGCCAAGTCCAGCAGCAACTAAGCCATACCAATCCCAGTAGTAAGGAAACGGGCGATGTCCAAAGGACAAACTTACTAGCCTGGACAAAAACAAAACTACCTTGCTGAGCAAAGGGCAGGCCAGAGGGTAAAAATTTCCAAGGACGTGATGTCTACATTCCACGACTTGGAAAAATGGCACCCCTCAGGGAGGAATTCTGAGTCCATTTTTATTCAATATACTAATGGAGAATATAGCCTCCCTGCAGCTTCCAGAAGGCGTAGAAATCTCATCTATGCCGATGATGTGTGTAGTAGCAAGAGGAGCTGTTAGAGTACCAGAATGCAAAGGGCACTCAATGACATCAACAATAAATCAAATGAGCTAGGGCCTAAAAATAAACATAAATAAAACAAAGGCCATGACAATAAAAGCCCACAGACCGCTGCAACCACTAACAATAGGAGCTGAGCCCATAGAATGGGTAGACAGCTACATGCACCTAGGAGTTGTCATAGATCAGCAGCTAACTTTCAAGGAAGAAATCAAGTACTTGAGAGAAAGAGCAAATGCAAGACTTGCTGCCATGAGATACATGTCATCCCTGAAGGAAGGAGCAAATGAACACATACAAAGGAAGTACTACCTAGCCTGCACCAGAACATTGGTGGACTATGCTGCCCCCACTCTGATAAGGCTGACAGAGGCTCAGAAAGAATCACTGGAGGTCATTCAAAAACAATGCAATGAGACTCATGCTAGGAGCACCTACATGGACAAGACTGTGCAACCTCAGGCTTGAGAAACTAACCTGCCAAAGCTAGAGGATAGGATTGCACAGCGAAATGTAGCACAATGGCCAAGATGTTCCTCTCAGAAAGAGACTCCATCTCTAAGAAAAAGAGCAAGAGAGGAACTTGCCAAACACCCACAGATTCAAACTTCGAGTTCCTATGGTAAGGACCAAAGTGACAAACATCAAAAGTCTAGGCATGGCAGAAACACTGCTGCAACTAGGTCCAGACCACCAAAAACACAGGGCACACAACAACTACCACCCTGGAAGAAGGACACTACAATATACAAATACACAAGCCTGCCAAGAGCAAAAGAGGACTGCACAGGAGAAGAGCTAAGAGCGGCAGCCTATGAAGCAATCAGAAACACTGAGACCATAGGGGCACAAACATACTACACTGATGGCACTGTAGATCCTGAGAATCAAACTACGGGAGCTGCCAGTATATTCAAGAAACTTCAGCAGCCTGCTGGAGGACCTCCAACCACGCCTCCACTATGCAGACAGAGGTTAACAGCAATAAGACAGGCACTGCTGTACTCACTGGAGAATGAAGTAGGGCCTGTAATCATCCACACAGACTCAAAGTCCTCATGCAAGCCCTGCAACAACAGAAAATTAAAGAAAATAAGGCACTGCTGGCTGGAATTAAAACACTGCTACACCAGCACAGCGAAAGAGGAAGACCTGTCACCTTAAACTGGATACCCAGTCACATAGGAATTCCAGGCAATGAGAGGGCTGATGAGCTAGCCAAAAGTACAAAAACACATTGACAGAGTGCAAGTACATATACAACCTGCACTGCAACAAGTCAAAAATGCAATGAAAACCACTCTGCAAAGAAAAATTGATAAAAGACCATCGTGAGTGGGTAGAAAAGAACTCACCGTCTGCCAGATGGTATAAGAAATCGACTGGTCTAGTGCCTCCTCCCATAGACAGGCACACACCAAGAAAACTTGCTGTGATCATCCACAGACTCAGGCTAGGATATAAAGCCTGCTGGGGAATTGTGGAAAACAGTGTCAGACCATGTGAACACTGTCAAGAAGAAACACAGCAACCACTCCTTCACCTCCTGCTGGAATGCAGAGAAACAGCACAGCTAAGAGGTGCAGCACAAAATGCAGTACCTGCACAAGATGCTGAGCATGCAGCTGCCACAGTCACAAAGACAATCATTGAAAACTTAGAAGAGCATGCCCAGGTGCTCTACAACCTACCTCCACCAAGGTAATCAAACTAATAAAATCAATCACCCTCATCAACATCCCCTCATTTGTAAGGCTCTATCCACATCATCCACTATCATTCTTTTAAAAAACTTTTACCTACAACTAAAATCCTCCCGCAGGGCAGGGAGGGAGTAAAGGGTTGGACAACACCTACCTGCACCAGCTTCTCCGATTTTCGAAAGCCTTACACTCATTCAAACTTCTACTATAATATGACATGATGGCCCTCTCTTACTGACACCATCATCCTTCCCCTGTCCACTCCTATCTCTACAACTAAAGATATTTCCAATTTCAAAAAACTAACCATGTACCTAAAGAATCTTTTCAGATCACCTACGGGCCGAACAAGGGAAAGGCCCGTGCCAACAAGAAGTGTTGGCTTAATACAACAACAAAACAACAACAACAACAACACCTACAGTCTACTCCGATCCACTGCCGTGATCATGCTCGGATGATACCGAGAGAAACGTTGGCCACTAGATCGACTTGTATTTTTATTTGTTCATGTACTGTGACAAATAAATAAATTTTAAAGTCAATATCCCCGAAATTGACCTCCTCCTGATGAGTAATATCGGCGCAATACTCGCCAGTTGTAGTAGCAGAGAGAAAGCTATTGTTAGAAAAATAGAGAAGACTATTTACAAGTTGAATGCAGCTGATGCAGCAATATCTTTCAATAAAAAAAAAACTTGTTTGAAATTTAAAAAGAGGGTCTCTTCCAATATTATTATTATTATTATTATATCTGCCAGCTTGGAGCAAGCTCAAGAATAGATTTTTATTCTTGAACTTTGGTTATGTGAAGGAAATAACTTCTAGTTGTCCTGGAAATCATATATATATATATATATATATATATATATATATATATATATATATATATATATATATATATATATATATATATATATAATAAGTAGTATGGAGACAGGAGCAATTAATCAACGGATAGACATATTGGAGTAGGGAGACACGTTCTGTCTTTCATCTATTTATTAGCGCCGACATTTCGTATCAGCTTGATGCATTTTCCAGGCTGAAACGATTAACACATCAATTGCGTATAAGTAAAAAGATACACACAATGTTTACCAACACCAAAAATTAAAACCAAAAACCTTTTAATCAATTAAGAATTAAAAACAGAGTAAAAACACAAACACAGAATAAACAGTGAAAGGGCTAGGAGCAAATACAGAGAAACACATTAATTAAAAAATAATAATAATAATAGAAAAATATATAATAATAAATAATATAATAATAATAATAATAATAATAACTAATAATAATATAATAATAATAATAAATAATAAAATTGGCGGTCCCCAGGCAGTAAAGGTGCTCTTTCTATAAATACCAGTATGAAAGCCAGACTCGTCCTTGGATATCCTCACATCAAGGAACGGAAGTGAATTCTGTGTTTCTGTTTCAACCGTAAATCTAATGTTATGGTGTTGGTTGTTTAAATACTCAAGAAAGGTATCAGCATGGTAATTACATCTGAACAAGGCGAAAGTGTCATCTATGTAGCGTCTATAAAAGAGTGGGCGGAAATTAGGTGGGCATACACAAAGAAGGAATTCCTTTGAGACCCATCCTTTCTTCCATTAACACTGCTAGCTATAAACTCGCCAAATTTCTTGTCCCTTTACTCCAACCACTGACTCACAACAAATATACATTAATAAACTCGGCCTCCTTTAAAGATGACATTATCACGCACGACTCAGATCTGTACATGGCGAGCTTTGACGTGGAATCTCTGTTTACAAATGTTCCCGTTGTCGAGACTATCAACATCATTTTAGACAGGCTATTTCCCACTGACGATTGCTTGTTCAACAATTTTAATAGAACTCAATTCAAGTTGCTTTTAGAATTAGGCGTGCTGGATACGCCCTTTGTTTTTAATAATACGGTTTTTAAGCAGACGGAGGGGATGGCCATGGGAAGCCCTCTGGGTCCTACTTTTGCTAACATATTTATGTGCTCCTGGAGGAGACGAGCTCTAGATGTATGCCCAACTAATTAACCGCCCACACTCGTTTTATAGGACGCTTACATAGATGACACTTTCGCCTTGTTCAGATGTAATTACCATGCTGATACCTTTCTTGAGTATTTAAACAACCAACACCATAACATTAGATTTATGGTTGAAACAGAAACACAGAATTCACTTCCGTTCCTTGATGTGAGGATATCCAAGAACGAGTCTGGCTTTCATACTGGTATTTATAGAAAGAGCACCTTTACTGGCTGGGGACCAATTTTTATAGCTCATGTTTTTTTTTTTTTAATTTACTTTATAATGAATTCCGTGTCAACTCTCCTCCATAGAGCCATTAATCTGACATCAAGCTAGTCTACCTTTCATACTGAAGTGACTCTCCTTGCTGATTACTTTAAGGATAATAATTCCCCTTAAGCAATTTTTCATAGATCCCTTAATAAGCTACTTAATCTGAAATTCAATCCACCCCCAATAGTCCATAGTGTCGCCAAGCTCCGTATGTTTGCTAGATTTCCCTTTCTACATAATAATAAATTTAGGAAAAAATGCATCAACCTATTCAATGAGCAATTGCCTTCCCTTAATTTGAAACTAATTCCCATAAACCCCCGAACTATCGGCTCACTCTTCCAAGTTAAGGATAAGATCAGCCCCCTGTTTGCCTCCGGTGTCGTTTATAAGTATAATTGTCCCAGATGTGATCTCGGCACTTACATCGGTTGCACAAGGAGACTGCTAAAAGTCCTAATTTCCTCTCATCAAGGAATTAGCTATAGAACGGGTTGTCGACTATCAAATACAGAACAATCTAACATAAGAAATCACAGTAAAAGTTGCAAAACACACATAGATGCCAGTCATTTTAATATTGTAGGAAGAACCCGACATATAGACGAACTAACCACCTTGAATCAATAATGATTAAGCTAACTGTACCTTCTCTTAACCACCAGTCGTCTTTCCACCCAACTGTTTATTGCCTAAATTAAAACCTGTTGTTTTTGTTTACACTCCCTTCCTACAATTTTCAATTTTTTCGCGTCAGTTCTCTGTGGGTAGGTTGTCTTGTTCGTTCTATTATTATTATTTTATTATTATTACTATTATTATATATTTTTCTATTATTATTATTATTTTTTAATAATTAATTTGTTCCTCTGTATTCGCTCCTAGCCCTTTCACTGTTATTTTGTGTTTCTGTTTTTACTGTTTTTCTTCTTAATTTATTAAAAGGTTTTTAATTTTGGTGTTGGTAAACATTGTGTGTATCGTATTACTTATACGCAATTGATGTGTAATCGTTTCAAAGCCATGGAAAAGTATGTAATCAAGCTGATACGGGAAACGTCGGCGCTAAT
>NC_061092.1:72451055-72478555 GCF_015104395.2 Macrobrachium nipponense
ACCACAAGGGGGTCTTTTGAAAAGCAACTCACTCTCTCTCTCTCTCTCTCTCTCTCTCTTCTCTCTCTCTCTCTCTCTCTCTCTCTCTCTAGACGAGCAACTGCATGTGAACAATCTCGGACTGAAAGCACCACAATATAAAGACTAGGCATCTTGAAAGTTTGAGGAAAAGTGTATATGTGGTGATTTACTTGTGTCTAAAATGGTGAGAAATCATTATGAGTTGAGATTAATGTGCTTGTTCTCCCTGGCGTCTTAACCAATGTGATAACTGCTCCACCTTTTCCAACGTCGTTTAAATAAAAGGAAAAGTCCCCTTCAAATCGTAAAAACATCTAATGAAATATTATCGATAAATAATATTTCAACAGTCATTCTTCAATAATGCATCAAAAACTGAAGTTGGACAACAGAACCGCATTATCAGCCCTGATGTTAAAACAATTATTCCTTTAGGCATAACAAAAAGATTTGCAGTGAAGCTGGAATGCTATGCAATAGATGAAGATGATTCCATAAGTGAACAGCATTTGAAATCCAAAGTAATTCATAAAAATCGTAAGCCGTGGCAACATTCGAAACCAAGATATTGTCGGCAGAGAGCAGCCCTTTCCAAAGCCAGCCACCTCTGCCAGATATAACCCAAATCACCAAACTCCACAGATTCATTTTTGTAAGCGGAGAAACACAAAACATGACAGTAATTATGATTTTCGTGCAACAACAAATAAGATCTCCAGAAAGTTGGTCATATGTTTGGTCCATCTAGTGAATGTTTTGACCCACAGTCATGCAATTCGGTTCTCCTGTTCTTGAGATAACACACTAACTCGAAAACAAATAGGGTGAAAATGTAACCTCTCCCTAGAGGTGGAAAATACACCCACAGCCAGGCTACCGAGACTACTTCATATCTGGAGGAGACTGATAAACATGGCAAAAGCCAATTAAAGTATAAGTTATTAAAATTCAAAATTCCCTCCTACAAATGATATATTCTTTTTCATCTGATAAAGAGGGAATTTGGAAAAAAGGTAATATTTTAGTTTCAACCATTATGGGAAATCTATTATATTGATATTTTTCCCGAGTAAAGCACGTGATAACAAAACACTTCTTCTCAATACATTATTGTCGCTAATGCATACTTACAGAGAAAAAAAAAGATTAAGTTTTTACCTCGAATTTTTCCTAAGTCGGGAGAGGTGTTTCCTCTACGGTAATGTTTACTTTTAATGAGCCCTCTAACTTACTTTCTTACGCAAACAAAAGCAGTTCCAGTTACTCATTATTGGCTGAGAGGTGTGACATCGTTATGACGTCATGGGTTTCATAACCAATTACGAATGACTTGAGTCGAAAACTAAGTTTCACTAGCATTTCAGCGGAGTAATACAGTTACCTGTCTAGTGTCCACTGGTATCCTTGTTTGACTGAATACTCGAATAATGAAGCAAAAAACGGCATTTTGTCTTCCTGTACCTATGGCAGAGGTAGTGGCTGGGCCTTCTGGCATTAATTTTGACAGACCTTCGATTTCCTACCGATTGTTTGCAGTGCAATGTGGTCGTCGGGTACCTGGCCACTTCCTACTTTAAGTTGCATGTCAGGGAACCTTGCAACGGCTTCACGTTTTCCCTCAAAGCACCAGCACATTTTTATCAACCAACAGTTTAAGGTAAGCTTCATTAATTTATAGAGTATATTATAATGGTGGTAGTATAACGATGTATACAGCAGTACCATCACTTTGGATTTGGTTTGATGGATGTTAGGTAGTGGCCTTAAGGGGGGTGGGCGCAGGGGGGCGGAGCCCCCCCGCTAGGCCTAGGTAGGGGTACAGGGCCCTAGGTAAGGTTAGGTGGTTGTATTAGGTTCGGTAGTGCCCCGAAAATCACTGTGGCTTTAAGGGGGGGTCGCAGGGGGGCGGAGCCCCCCCCGCTAGGCCTAGGTAGGGGTACAGGGCCCCTAGGTTAGGTTAGGTGGGTTTTGTTAGGTTCTGTGGTGCCCTGAAAATTACTGTGGCTTTAAGGGGGGGGGTCGCTGGGGGGCCCTACCCCCCTCCCCCCCGGTAGGCCTAGTTAGGGGTATGGGGGATGGGGTGCTGGAACATTAATTATTCATTTATTGCAAATATCATTCAATGCCCCAACACCCACCCTCCCCCCCCCTTCCCCCCACCCAAAAACCCCGGTTCCCAAAGGGTGTCCCCCATAATTGGTGGGATGAACTAGGGTATACATAGTAAATCTCTAAATGGTTGGTTTGCAGTCAAAATAAACGTTAAATTCATTGAAACCACACTATTTCTGATGCAACAAATATATTTTTATTGCATTTTTCCAAATTTGGCTGAAACTAAAAATTTACCGGAAAAAAATATATATATACATATAAGGTAGATCTAAGGCCGTATACCTTGGCGAACTAGACTGTGGCAGTGAAAGTTTTTCTATAGAATTTTACCTCCTGAACAAGAATATAAGGTAAAATTTTTTGGGCTGGCTGTAATTAACCTGTAATTTACCTTTGAACTCTATCCTACGGTAAGGGGGACTGATGGGAATGCGGGGTTATGGGTGGGGTAAAACACTTGGGTGAAGGTTTTGCCATGTTATTGTGTTATTTCATCTTATTTATGACATTTGAAACAAGAAATATAAGCTGAAATAGTGATAAATAAACCGATAATGGAGCCATTACATAGACAAAATCCACCTATTACTACTGCTATCACGACACCGAATCCTACTATGCTTGCACCAATCCTACTGCTCCTGTGCCATGTTATAGGGGAGCTTTTGTTTCAGATTGCCTTCCTTTAAGGGGGGTTTCGTCCCGGTCAAGTAACACGTTCTACTAGGTTAGGTTAGGTTAGGTTGATTAGGTTAGTATCATAACCTATATGTTACACTTCTAATATTACCAGCCCCCCTGGTCCGGTAACACGTTACTAACTCCTACCTGAGCCTTCCTCTACCAGTACCCCACCCCGTCTTCCTCTTACCGGACATATGGCTCCCTGGTGGTTACGTATCCCACACCCCCTACCAGAATTCAAATATGGCGGTTTGTTTACGTTTCTTGGCCCCGAACCAAAACTTCGAAGATTGTTCAATTGAGGTAGACTATGGCAGTTGACGTTTTCCTATGTTATTTTACTTACTTTACAAGAAAGAGTTTAAGGTAATATTGTGCCGGTCGACTGTAACTAATCTGTTATTTACCTTTGAACTCTATATATACGTCAGTACATCGCACCCCTTGTACCGTCATGTATTCTTCAAAGGTAAATTACGGTTTAATTACAGTCGGCCGAATAAATATTACTTTAAATTCTTGCTCAGTACGTAAAATAATATAGGAAAACATTAACTGTCATAGTCTACTTTACCGCGGAATGTGGGCTTAGAAATACCGTCCAATCAGATGACAGTCATGGACACGCATTTTATTAAGAAACGTTTAATACTTTCACCAACACATCATCAGTTTGCAATTGAAATTTGCAATTAAAATAGACATAAAAATTACGATAAAAATCAAATAAACTTAAAAATTATAATAAAAATCAAAATATACTCAAAACATCAAATAGCGAATGAGGAGAAAGAGCTGAGTGACTAAAAACGGTAAGGTCTGCCCACAACGTAAATTTCACGCCAGAGAGAGAGAGAGAGAGAGAGGGGAGATGACGAGGTGTTGGAGTTAAAACTAGGTGATAGGTGCTTAATAAACAATGACTGAAGGGTACTTAAGTGGGTAGTTTACTTTGTGGTGCTAATATAGAGAAATGTTTCTTTTCGATGGTGATTTTACAACTCTGCATGTGTTCTTATATTAGAGAAACTCGGGATTAGACTTCATGAAATCCTGTAATTAAAAAACATCTCCAATTTTTACTTTCAAAACGTAAACTATCTGAATGGATAAATGGGATGGGAGCGTACATGGTTAACTTAGGTACATTAATTTACTAAAGATGTTAAAAAACAACTTTTAGGAAATGAGTTTCTTTACAAAATATTTCTAAAAGAAACTCGACTTCAAAGTGGAAGGAGAGCCAATCAGATGTGTACCGAAGGGCCTTAGAAACCAAAGTTTAGATAGCATTATATATATATATATATATATATATATATATATAATATATATATATATATGTATGTATGTATATTATATATAATGCTATCTAAACTTTGGTTTATTATTATTATTATATCTGCCAGCTTGGAGCAAGCTCAAGAATAGATTTTTATTCTTGAACTTTGGTTATGTGAAGGAAATAACTTCTAGTTGTCCTAGAAATCATATATATATATATATATATATATATATATATATATATTATATATATATTATATATATATATATATATATATATATATATATATATATATATAATATATATATATATATATATATATATATATATATATATATGATTTCTAGGACAACTAGAAGTTATTTCCTTCACATAACCAAAAGTTCAAGAATAAAAATCTATTCTTGAGCTTGCTCCAAGCTGGCAGATATATAATAATAATAATAATAATAATAATAATAATAATATAATAATAATAATAATAATAATAATAATAATAATAATAATAATAATAATAATAATAATAATAATAATAAAGAGGCAACAGAATCAACCATCTGATGTTCATGGACGACATCAAGCTGTATGGTAAGAAGGCATCAAGGAAATAGATACCCTAATCCAGACTGTAAGGATTGTATCTGGGGACATCAGGACTGAGTTTGGAATAGAAGAATGCGCCTTAGTCAACATACAAAAAGGCAAAGTCAACGAGAACTGAAGGGATAAAGCTACCAGATGGGAGCAACATCGAACACATAGATGAGACAGGATACAAATACCTGGGAATAATGGAAGGAGGGGATATAAAACACCAAGAGATGAAGGACACGATCAGGAAAGAATATATGCAGAGACTCAAGGCGATACTCAAGTCAAAACTCAACGCCGGAAATATGATAAAAGCCATAAACACATTGGGCAGTGCCAGTAATCAGATACAGTGCAGGAATAGTGGAATGGACGAAGGCAGAACTCCGCAGCATAGATCAGAAAACCAGGAAACAAATGACAATACACAAAGCACTACACCCAAGAGCAAATACGGACAGACTATACATAACACGAAAGGAAGGAGGGAGAGGACTACTAAGTATAGAGGACTGCGTTAACATCGAAAACAGAGCACTGGGGGCAATATCTGAAAACCAGTGAAGACGAGTGGCTAAAGAGTGCATGGGAAGAAGACTAATAAAAGTAGACGAAGATCCAGAAATATACAGAGACAGGAGAAAGACAGAAAGAACAGAGGGAGGACTGGCACAACAAACCAATGCACGGACAATACATGAGGACAGACTAAAGAACTAGCAGTGATGACAACATGGCAATGGCTACAGAGGGGAGAGCTAAAGAAGGAAACTGAAGGAATGATAACAGCGGCACAAGATCAGGCCCTAAGAACCAGATATGTTCAAAACACGATAGACGGAAATAACATCTCTCCCATATGTAGGAAGTGCAATACGAAAAATGAAACCATAAACCACATAGCAAGTGAATGCCCGGCACTTGCACAGAACCAGTACAAAAAGAGGCATGATTCAGTGGCAAAAGCCCTCCACTGGAGCCTGTGCAAGAAACATCAGCTTACCTTGCAGTAATAAGTGGTACGAGCACCAACCTGAGGGAGTGATAGAAAACAATCAGGCAAAGATCCTCTGGGACTATGGTATCAGAACGGATAGGGTGGATACGTGCAAACAGACCAGACGTGACGTTGATTGACAAAGTCAAGAAGAAAGTATCACTCATTGATGTCGCAATACCATGGGGACACCAGAGTTGAGAGAAAGAGAGGGAAAAAATGGATAAGTATCAAGATCTGAAAATAGAAATAAGAAGGATATGGGATATGCCAGTGGAAATCGTACCCATAATCATAGGAGCACTAGGCACGATCCCAAGATCCCTGAAAAGGAATCTAGAAAAACTAGAGGCTGAAGTAGCTCCAGGACTCATGCAGAAGAGTGTGATCCTAGAAACGGCACAACATAGTAAAGAAGAGTGATGGACCTCCTAAAGGCACGGCAGGAGGATGGCATGCCAACCCGGAAGGAACCCCCACAACCCCACACTATAAATACCACCCAGTCGAATTGGAGGACTGTGATAGAGCAAAAAAAAAAAAAAAAAATAAAAAAAAAAAAAATAAAAATAATAATAATAATAATAATAATAATAATAATAATAATAATAATATGTGGCGCCGTGGAGGAGTGGGTTAGGTCGTCAATAGACTTAAGTCAAGTTAACCCTCTTACGCCGATTGGACGTATTAAACGTCGAGTCAAAATGTCTCCCGTATGCCGATTGGACGTATCATACGTCGGCTCAAAAAAGTTTTTTTTAAAATTCGCGAAAAATACTTTTAGGCCTACCAGCCGAAAACTTTTGTATCACGCGCCTTGGGGGATGCTGGGAGTTCACGGATCAAGGCGTTTGTTTTGTTTACAATCGCTACGCAAGGCGTGCAAGCGCGTATTTCCTTCTTATCGCACTAAAAAGTATCAGTGACACATTTCGGAAATTATTTCGTCACTTTGACATAATTATTGCACCATTGTTTTTAAATTCACCCTTTACATGAAGTATTATATATGAAAATGTGCCGGCAATTTCATGCGACAATACAACTAAAAAATACTCATGATTGTAGCGTTCTAATATCAGTTTTGAAAATATTTTCTTTTCATATAAAATAACGAATAAGTGCAAAAATTTCAACCTTCGGTTCAACTTTGACTCTACAGAAATGTCGAGAAACGCAATTGTAAGCTAAAACTCTTTCATTATAGTAATATTCAATCATTTGCCTTCATTTTGCAACAAATTGGACGTCTCTAGCACAATATTTCGATTTATGGTGAATTTATGAAAAAACTTTTTCCTTACGTTCGTGCGATAACTCTTCCGATAAATTTTTTCGTGCGATTGTCCTAATGTTTGCACCCTTTTAAAAAATTTGCCGTTACATAAAGTTTTATATATGGAAATGTGCGCAATTTCCTGCACAATACAACAAAAAACAACCCATGGTTGTAGCTTTTATCAGTTTTTGAAATATTTTGATATAAATAACGTTAAGTGCCAAAAATTTAACTTTCGGTCCACTTTGACTCTACCGAAATGGTCGAAAAACGCCAATTGTAAGCTAAAACTCTTATATTCTAGTAATATTCAATCATTTACCTTCATTTTGCAACGACTTGGAAGTCTCTAGCACAATATTTCGATTTATGGTGAATTTATGAAAAAAAAACATTACGTTCGCGTGGTAACTTCCGAAAAAAATCAGAATTTTTTTGTGCGATTGTCGAAATGTTTGAACCATTTAAAATTAGCTGTTACATAAAGTTTTGATATATGAAAATGTGCGTAATTTCATGTAGAATACAACTAAAAATGATTGAAGGTTGTAGCTTTTTCTCTTTTTTTTTCGAAATATTTGCATATAAATCACGATAAATAGAAAAAAAACCACGTTCGGTCAAATTTGACTCTACCAAAATAGTTGAAAAACGAAATTGTAAGCAAAAACTCTTACGGCCTAGTAATATTCTGTCATTTTTTCTTCATTTTGAAACAAATTTGAAGTCTCTAAAACAATATGTGATTTATGGTGAATTTTTGAAAAATATATTTACCTTCACTCGATTCGCGCCGCAAGTCTCCGAAATACGTACATGGCATTATCCTAATATTTGCTCCTTTTCATATTAGCCTTTTTATAGAGTTTCATATATCAAAATGTGCGCAAATTCATGAAGAATACAATAAAAAATAATTTGAAGCGGTTTGTAGCCTTTTTCCATCTTCGAAATATGTCCATATAAAAAATATATTTATAATTAAAATTTCGACATTCGGTCAAATTTAACTCGTCCGAAATGGTCGAAATCTGCATTTCTAATCTAAAACTCTTACAGTATCGTAATATTCAATTATTTGTCTTAATTTTGAAACCAAATTGAAGTCTCTAGAACATTATTTAGAATTACGGTGAATTTGAAAATAACATTTTTTTACGTCCGCTCGTTACGAATTCGTACATCATTTTGTGATAAAATTTTTCCGGTGTTGCTTTTATTGTTTTACAATGTATTATATATCAAAATGATTGCAATTTAGTGTACAATACAACGCAAAAAAAAGTAACTGGTTAGCTTTGACCGTTCTCTGCACAGCGTGATTGAATACAATTATGTATGAATTTTTTTTTTTTCGCTACCATATATCGCATTATTTACATATGATAATGATATTATTTTTCATTTCTGATGATTGCATTCTAAACTTCAGGCAATGACAAAAAAAGGAGCCAAAATGAACTCTTAATCTTCAAAAGTACGCGCGCTGTAATTTTTAAAAAAAAATTATTTTTCCACTTCCGCGCTCACTCCAAACCAGGCCCGGCATACGGGAGACGTTTTGATTTTTAGGGCTCCGGCGTAAGAGGGTTAAGCAACATTGGGGCTGGTCAGTCGTTGGATGGGTGACCGCTCTCCTCGGCGTTGATTCCTGGGAAAGGATCTTTACCATAATTTCCTCAGCTACTCAGCTGTAAAATGAAAGAGTACCTATCCCTGATGGGGTATGGGTCCAGCTATGGGTTAAATAGCAAAACTCAGCAATGATGGAAAGAAATGAAGGAATAACGACAACGAGTAAATGGAACCTCTGGCAACAGAGGAGCTTCGTCAGGCAACCAGGTATTCAACCCAATGAAGGGGAAGAGCGGTCAGGTAACTTGGAAGTCGTCATCCAGCAAACTGATCACCACAACGTTAGTAATCAACAGCCTGAATTGGAGCTTACAAAAAGGAAAAAAGGAAAAGAAATGGACAAGAGAAGAAGAAAAGGAAATATGGAGATGCTACATCAGAAGCAACCCGACGGAGAGAGGATATAGAAGAAGATTGGTCAACATCTGGAATGAGAGGAATAACACTCCCCAAACAGAGCAGAGGATGGCAGACCAAGTAAGGAACATAAAGAAAGAACTGGCTCTCCCCAACAGAAAGAGAAGAACTGGAAAGGGAAATGTCACACGACAACGAATTACACGAAGACGAACTGAGAGACGATACCACAGAAGACGACAGGGAGGATGAGGTATCAAACAACGACACACGAAGAAACACCGACGAAGTAACAGAGAGGACGGAATGGGTAGAAAAGATTAGACAATGGAACAAAGATCCCCTCCATGAAAGCCTACAACACCAAGAAATTAAGGGAGAAAACAAGCTAGGTCAATGAAATAATGGCCATAATACACACCACCAGTATCACAGAAACAAATAACTTGACATATGCAGGAGCAAGATTAGTAGCAGAACTGATGGGGATTCGAACACCAGCACCACCAGCACAACCAACCCAACAGAAACCAAAACAGCAACCTCCTTGGAAAAGGCGCCTGGAAAAGCAAATCATGGTGATGAGATCTGACTTGAGTAAACTGAAAGAGATGGCAGAAAAAAGGCTAAGAAGCAAGAAAACAAGGGAGGAACTCAACGAGAAATACAAAGTACACGAGAGGGGACTAAACAACACGATAGAAGATGTAAAACCAGAGGCACTTTAAGGCCAAAGCAACATAAGATCCAACGGTACACGAACAGGAATAAGGGATACCAACAGAACAAACTATTCGGAACCAACCAGAAAAGACTATACAGCCAACTAAGAGGGGAAGACAACCACCCAGAAATTCCTGAAGCCGAACCAAGTAAGAGACTCTGGGAAAACATATGGAGCCAGATACAGAGAGAACAAAGATCCCCTCCATGAAAGCCTACAACACCAAGAAATTAAGGGAGAAAACAAGTGAGGTCAATGAAATAATGGCCATAATACACACCACCAGTATCACAGAAACAAATAACTTGACATATGCAGGAGCAAGATTAGTAGCAGAACTGATGGGGATTCGAACACCAACACCACCAGCACAACCAACCCAACAGAAACCAAAACAGCAACCTCCTTGGAAAAGGCACGTGGAAAAGCAAATTATGGTGATGAGATCTGCCTTGAGTAAACTGGGAAATGAGATGGCAGAAAAAAAGGCTAAAGAAGCAAGAAAACAAGGGAGGAACTCAACGAGAAATACAAAGTACACGAGAGGGGACTAAACAACACGATAGAAGATGTAAAACAGAGGCTTAAGGCCAAAGCACATAAGATCCAACGGTACACGAACAGGAATAAGGGATACCAACAGAACAAACTATTCGGAACCAACCAGAAAAGACTATACAGCCAACTAAGAGGGGAAGACACCCACCCAGAAATTCCTGAAGCCGAACCAAGTAAGAGACTCTGGGAAAACATATGGAGCAATCCGGTATCACACAACAAACATGCAACATGGCTCCAGGAACTCAAGGAAGAAGAAACAGGGAGAATAAAACAAAGATTCACAGAGATCACGACAGACACAGTCAGACACCAACTAAAGAAAATGCCAAACTGGAAAGCCCCAAGTCCCGATGAAGTCCATGGATACTGGCTCAAAAACCTCAAGTCCCTACACCCACGAATAGCAGAACAACTCCAGCATTGTATCTCAAATCACCATGCACCAAAATGGATACAGCGCAGGAATAGCGGAATGGACGAAGGCAGAACTCCGCAGCATAGATCAGAAAACCAGGAAACATATGACAATACACAAAGCACTACACCCAAGAGCAAATACGGACAGACTATACATAACACGAAAGAAAGGAGGGAGAGGACTACTAAGTATAGAGGACTGCGTCAACATCGAAAACAGAGCACTGGGGCAATATCTGAAAACCAGTGAAGACGAGTGGCTAAAGAGTGCATGGGAAGAAGGACTAATAAAAGTAGATGAAGACCCAGAAATATACAGAGACAGGAGAATGACAGACAGAACAGAGGACTGGCACAATAAACCAATGCACGGACAATACATGAGACAGACTAAAGAACTAGCCAGCGATGACACATGGCAATAGCTACAGAGGGGAGAGCTAAAGAAGGAAACTGAAGGAATGATAACAGCGGCACAAGATCAGGCCCTAAGAACCAGATATGTTCAAAGAACGATAGACGGAAATAACATCTCTCCCATATGTAGGAAGTGCAATACGAAAAATGAAACCATAAACCACATAGCAAGCGAATGCCCGGCACTTGCACAGAACCAGTACAAAAAGAGGCATGATTCAGTGGCAAAAGCCCTCCACTGGAGCCTGTGCAAGCAAACATCAGCTACCTTGCCAGTAATAAGTGGTACGAGCACCAACCTGAGAGAGTGATTAGAAAACGATCAGGCCAAGATCCTCTGGGACTATGGTATCAGGACAGATAGGGTGATACGTGCAAACAGACCAGACGTGACGTTGATTGACCAAATCAAGAAGAAAGTATCACTCATTGATGTCGCAATACCATGGGACACCAGAGTTGAAGAGAAAGAGAGGGAAAAAATGGATAAGTATCAAGATCTGAAAATAGAAATAAGAAGGATATGGGATATGCCAGTGGAAATCGTACCCATAATCATAGGAGCACTAGGCACGATCCCAAGATCCCTGAAAAGGAATCTAGAAAAACTAGAGGCTGAAGTATGCTCCAGGACTCATGCAGAAGAGTGTGATCCTAGAAACGGCACACATAGTAAGGGAGATGATGGACTCCTAAAGAGGCAGGATGCAACCGGAACACCCCACTATAAATACCACCCAGTCGAATTGGAGGACTGTGATAGAGCAAAAAAAAAAAAAAATAATAATAATAAGAATAATAATAATCCAAAAGACTTCCAAAAACTTAAATGAAAAACAAGCACAGTCAAAACGCACTGTGTCTCAGACAATTTCTCTGAATCCTCATCGACTAAAGAAGAAAAGTCTAACCAGAGAGAGAGAGAGAGAGAGGAGAGAAGAGAGAGAGAGAGAGAGAGAGAGAGAGAGAGAGAGAAGAAGAAGAAGAAGGTAAAGAAACCCGAACAAAGAAGTTGCTCTTTGTCATTCTTGCTCCTAGTGGGAAACTTTTCCCATCCAGCCAGAAACTGGCTGCAGAGAGAGAGAGAGAGAGAGAGAGAGAGAGAGAGAGAGAGAGAGAGAGAGAGAGAGAGAGAGAGAGAGAGAGTCTTGGTTACGAGAACACGAACTGGATATTAAATTTCAGGGTGAAGAGTTGCTTTTTCTGCAAAAGAAAATCTATTCCGAAAAATGTTTCTTCCAGCCAGCGGTCCTTGAAATCTACTAAATATCTAAGGCTTTACAGAATATATTCACCTTCACTGTTCCAGGGTAATTTTGAAGACAAAAAACTTAATTTCTCTGTAAACGTAAACTCATTAAAAAGCATGTAGTCAGTAATCCTTATGACTCCTATGCATTTAATAGAAAATATACGCTTGACGTCATGACTCGTGGAGTTTATTTCAGTTACAGAAAATGAACAAAATATATAACTTGATTCACCTGAAGTGCCTCTACAAGACTCCCTGGACCCGCACGGCCAACAACCCCCCCCCCCCTCCCCCCATCCCCGCCCCTCCCCGCCCCTTTTGGTGAATTCACTCGCTCGAGCGAACAGAGGTTTCTCAACTTTGTCAGCTTGATCGTTGTGGATAAATAGATGTTTTAATTCGAGGTAATTTAAAATTACAGCCAAAGCTAAACTTACAAATTGCTTCATTTCTTCTTCAGTTCAATTAGGTTTTTCGGAATTTTACGTATCTTATTCCACTTGCAAAGGTTTCTCTCTCTCTCTCTCTCTCTCTCTCTCTCTCTCTCTCTCTCTCTCTCTCTCTGAAACACACACAAATACTAACACAGAAAGCATAAAAGAACATAAATAACCGCATAAGGTCATTGACGAGGTCAAAACTAGACATATGCAAATGAATCATCCCTCTTCGTCATGAGCCAGTGCTCCAGCGGCTTCTGTGATTTACTGTCAAGTCTCCAACCGTCTCCAGTGCTTCTCAAGTCTTCAGAGTCGGATAAACAAATGTTCTAAAATCGCCATATTTCTTCGCTCCTAAGCTGACAGCTTTTTTGACGACCACGAGTGGTCTTCTTCTTCAAGGTTGCTCTGCGTAGATTCACAATGAAACTGACTTCTAACATAGAGCAGACTTCAACTAAAACAGGAGTAACAAGGAAAAATTATGAGAAGTTCATTCAGCGCAATCGAGTTTTCTGTACAGCCACTACATCGCATAATCATCAAGACCACCGAAAATAGATCTATCTTTGTGGTCTCGGTTGTTGTATGAGACGCGGCCCATAAAACTTTAACAATCACCCGTTAGAGGTCTGTCCTACATCTTTGCCAGACATCATTATGGCTAACTCTAACCTTAGGTAAGATAAAAGACTACTGAGGGTAGAGGGCTGCGAATTGGCATGGTTGATGCTTGGAAGGTGGATGACCAACATACCAATTTGCAGCGCTCTAGCCTCAGTAGTTTTGAAGATCTGAGGGTGGAGAGAAAAAAAGTGCAGCCGGACAGACAAAGCCGGCCCAAAAGTTTTATTATACGGACAACTAAAATTATAAATCTAAAATCTAAAAATTTATAACGAACAACTGTTCTGAAAGACGATTAACAAATTTCTAAGGCCAGATTGCCTCTCCCTGAGTCGTGTGGCTCCTAAGAAAGCTCCAAAAGTCCTCCCCCACCCCCAAACAACCTGCATAGCTGACACTGGAGGCTTCCATGCACCCAAATTTATATCTGCAAAGCAAGATATTTTAGAATCCCTGGATCTTGCAAAAGGGCAACAGTGTTCTTCAACACAAGGACATCAGTGCCCAACACAATTCATACTTTTTCTGTCAGCCCTCAGACCTTGAAGGCTACTGAGAGTAGAGGGCTGCAAATTGGTATGTTGCTCATCCACCTTCCAGGCATCCCTCTGGCGGGCTGTGGCTGAAGTTTCATGGGCCGTGGCTCATACAGTATTACACCGAGACTAAAGAAAGATCCATTTTCCGTGGCTTATAAAGTAATATATATATATATATATATATATATATATATATATATATATATATATATATATATATATATATATATAATATATGTCATATCACTTTTCCGTGATTCATATACATATATCGAGCTACAATGTCCTTTAATATCTAATTCGCTCTACCTCGGAATTATATATATATAATATATATATATATATATATATATATATATATATATATATATATATATATATATATATATATATATATATATATTTCAATATGCTGAATAAAAATATTTTTTGTCAAACTTCAAAAAGATACTTAACATTGCATTGCCCCCTTGACTCTCTTGTATTATCAGGTTACCAACATCTGAATGAATGTTATTTACAACAAATAAAAAAAAGTGTAATCAACGCATCAATACATCAATGATAAAAGCTAGACTCTCACAAC
This sequence comes from Macrobrachium nipponense, assembly GCF_015104395.2. Lineage (NCBI taxonomy): Eukaryota > Metazoa > Arthropoda > Malacostraca > Decapoda > Palaemonidae > Macrobrachium > Macrobrachium nipponense. The sequence goes on from NC_061092.1 coordinate 72,465,586, forward strand.
CCAACATAAGGAGACTCCAATGAATGAAGCTCAACATAATTGAAAGGATGGAATGCTCAACATCCCTAACTTCAACTAAGAGACCGGTTGAGATTAATCTGACGTCTCCATCCAGCCCAGCTGTCGGGATAAAGAGAGGCAAGAAAATCCCGATCGTTCTATCAACCATCAAACGATCTGATGCTCCAGATAAAGTGAAAAATTGTTAATGTAACTGGACGGAAAGAAGTGACCGAATGGCGTAGTGCTGTCTGCTCTAAAGAGAAAAGGCTAAACCGGCGAGAAACTTCACACGCAGGCCAAGGGTGTGGAAACTAATTAAAAGTCGATTACGGGAAAGAAATTGACTTCTAAGTTAGAGGGAACTTGTTTGCTCGCTTTCTTCAGTTCCTTCGCTTGGGTCTTTTAGGCTTCGTTCACAGGAAACATCAATAGGTTGCTGACTGATTCCCAGGGATTTTTGATGCAGGAAATGAACAAGCGGTGGTCAGATCAGTTTTTAAGGGTAGGCTCCACTTTGGAGGGGTGCCGATCGTAAGAGATCGTAAAAATATTTGCCAAAAATACACTAATCAAAACAGGCTAATGAATTTATCAGGCATTATTTGCACTATAGTAACGCATATTCTCTGTGAGTTTTATCATCCTACAGGGAAAATAAATGATTTTATCAAAAAAAATGTGAAATTCAGGGCCCCTTGTATTGAAGGTTATTTGATGATCGGTGAGAAACTACAGTCTTGAATAGAAATTCGGTCTGACAGAATGTTTGTATATCCCCCTGGAGGGGGCATGCACATAAAGTATTATTTCAAAATAGAAACAGTAAGTAAGCACGTAATAACAAAAAAAAAGAGCAACAACCTCAGGTAAGTTCAGCGAAAGCCCCGCCGAAAAATAAGGCTATAGCTAGGAAGAAATATTCATAAAAAATTCAAACCTCGATTTAGGGACAAAACCTTCGGAGAGATTGTAGTTATTATGTCACTTGATAGCCTAAAACATCTAAAAATTATATTATGTAGGACAATCAAAGAAACCCCCCCCCCCCCTTCCCGAAAAAACCAAACCAGAGAAAAAGCGAAAAAGCGATTTTTTCTGAGGACAAGAAACTGGAAAAACTTGTTAGACACCCCTAAAATGGCTTTCTGAGATGAAACTACTCGTAGAAAACGTAGAAAAGACATCGACCAATTTAGAGGGATACTATACTATTTTTTTTTATATTTGCGATTTCCATATTTATCGGCTGCGCTTTCGCTTCAGTTGTTGCTCTCTTTTTTTTTGTTGTTACGTGATTATTTACTGTTATATTTTGATAATGATTTATGTGCATGCTCCCAGGGGATATACAAACATTCTGTCAGACCGAATTTCTATTCAAGACTGTAGTTTCTCACCGATCACCAAATGACCTTCAGTACATTTTTTTTCTTAAAATCATTTTTTTTCTTAAAATCATTTATTTTCCTTGTAGGATGATAAAACTCACAGAGAATATGCGTTATTATAGTGCTAATAATGCCTGATAAATTCATTAACCTGTCTTGATTAGTGTATTTTTGGCAAATATTTTTACGATCGGCACCCCTCCAAAGTGGAGCCTACTTAAGATGGATATGAATCTGGATCTAAATGCAAATCTGAATTCGTTTTATATGAACTATTTTGACTCCCAAAAATTAAGATCCAGTTAATAACATAGAAATACCTTCCCCTACATAGTCAGACGTAAGCTCTGAGATTGTCTAATGTAAGTGAATCTCACACACTACTTCCTTTGTTAAAAGATTTTTCCGCAATCTATTTCAACTACTATCTCTGTAACACATTTTTAGAGTCGATGGCCATAGTTGCTGCAATAAAAGTTTTCACAAACTAGCCACGAAATTCTGCAGAGGAGTCTTCTGGTGAGATTTCCAGATTCAGGATATTTTTACTTATTTTTTATTTGATTTTATCTTTTTGTGGGGCTGGAGGAAAGGGAAGAGGCGGGCGTTCGCAAAGGTATGTGTTCAATGAGTGCTTTTTAGGGACAGATGCTTTGCTTAGAAAACACACACACACTGTGCGTAACTATTAGAGTGCAGCATATAAAAAAAAAAATACTTCAGTTTGGTTATACAGACATGAAATTTTGCACACAAGTGCTCATTTTAACACAGCCCCCCTTTTAAAAAACCTAGGTGTAAGCGCAAAATTTTAATATGACTGCCGCTTTTCAGGATGGCACTTAATTGTTTCAATTTCTGACACTGAGTAAATCATTGTTGAAATAATTTAATCAATCATTATTCAGATAATAATGTCTTCCTGGGTAGAAGAGTTAATTGAAGATATCACCAGAGCTCTAACTATTATATTAACCGTTGTGATAAAGATGGTGTACAAAATGGTCGCCACGTGCCAATTTGCTTGATAACTCTGCAACTAAGAAAGGTTTCTAGCCTTGCTAATATCACTATTATATCTTCGAAAGGGACCCAATGATGCTACTGAAAACTATAGAAGCACAAGACTATAATGGAGTATAATAACAAAGTATCTTATCTATGCTCGAGCAGTGTCTCACTGGTTTTTTTAGTGAAGGCAGATCTCATAGTTCTATGAGTTTCCTGGCATTTACGAGTCCACCAGGGAACTGGTCGGCGGACAAATTTGCCCGAAGTCCTAGGTATAGATTGAAGACCAGCTGAAAACATTATTGTATTCAAAAAGTCAAGAGCATCATCTACACAGGGAAAGTCATCAGCAGAGTCATCTATTGAGCTGTGCTCCTGGAATGTTGGCCAATCAGCTTTACCAATGTTCCATTTGGGTAGCCTTGAAGATGGAGGACTTGATGTTACATTCACCACTATTGGAAAATGGTCACTGGTAAATCTATCATTTATAGCTTTCCAATTAAAATCAATAAGACAGTCATCACTACATATAGATAAATCAATTGCTGATAACGTGCCTGTTTGAACATGAAAACGCGTAGACTCCCCAGAGTTGAGTATCCCCACATTTTCATCTTCTATGATGGACCCTAAGCACCTTCCTCTTTGATTGGTGATGATATCACCCCAAAGAGGGTTTCTGCCATTCATATCTCCCAAAATAAGAAAAGGACGTGGTAACTGTTGAATAAGGGATTTGAATTCATTGATGGGGAAGACTTCGTTAGGTGGTAGATAGAGAGACCATACTGTATATTTTCTTTGCAAATGGATCTGCACACCAATCACTTGCAATGCTGATTGAATAATAATAGGATTTTGTGGGGTGTCATTTTGAACATACAAAACACCACACCATGGCTTCCAACATTTAAATTATAGGTGGAGTGATAGGATGTATACTCTCGTGGGCTGGGGCACATATTATTACCAATCGTGGTCTCCTGCAGAGCTATACAAACAGGAGACACTTCTGATATGAGCAGCCTTAACTCTTCCCATTTAGCTCTCAATCCCTGACAGTTCTTTTAAGAGCTTTCAGCGTACAACCTTGCTCTTTTTTTCTGGAAGGAGACCGATTGTTTAGGGCTGCCTTCCTTTTTAGAGGGTTATCAGTCTCAGGAACAGCAGACAAAGCTGGTGTCGCCTGAGGAGGGGTGTGAGGATTGGACATTGGTGCATCCTCCAAAGCATTTATAGCTAGTACATCCTCCAGAGAGGTGGGAGTGCCAGGTATACCCGACACAGCCTCCACAGAGGAAGGTGTACCAGAAATCACTGGTTCTGCTTCCATAGAAGCAATGGTGCCAGAAACCACCGGCACTGCCTTTAAAGAGGTGGGGGTGCCAGAATCAACTGGCACCACCTCCGAAGAGGCAGGAGTACCAGAAATCACTGGCACGGCCTCCAAGAAGGCAGGAGCACCAGATATCACTGGCGCAGCCTCCGAAGAGGCAGGAGCACCAGAAATCACTGGTGCAGCCTCCGGAGAGGCAAGAGCACCAGAAATCACTGGCGCAGCCTCCGAAGAGGAAGGAGCGCCAGCAACAATTGGCGCCACCTCCAAAGAGGCACGAGTAAGGGTCGTTACCGGTTTCTTATTTAAATTATCCTTATTAACATTTATATTTCTCTTTCGGTTGGCAGCGACACTGGAAAAGGATATTCCTGGTCTAACATATTGATTCAATACCCTCTCTTTTGCCTCCCTAAATGTGATACGTTCTGTTACCCTTAAAGTTTGAATCTCTTTTTCCATGATGTATACATCACAATTAAGTGAAGATGATGGATGATTTTCTCCACAATGTATACACCTGGCTTCATTATTACATATCCCATGCTCTGGTTCACTGCATTTGACACAAGTGGCTGGCTGCTTGCCTTGCAGTTTCTGCCTACAGGATCCTAACATATGTCCGAATTCTTGACAATGGAAACATCTCCTCGGTCTTGGGATATATTGTTTAATCTTGAAACGTATCCAGGCTGCTTTTACTACAGTAGGTAATCGAGTAGAATTAAATGTAATAATTAAATTGGGAAGTGGTACAAAGACTCCATTTACCTTCTTCTTCATTCGCTCAACTCTTATTACACCTTGATCCTTTTAGTTACTCTAAGTTTTCTTTGCGGGTATGTCATCAGTTAGGGAGCTATATCATTCCCTTGGAGTGATTCCAAAAAGCATGTGCTGCACATTGTACTTTGACTCCTCCAAGGTGTGATAATATGTTCAGTTTTTCAGTCTCTTTGGCTGAGGTACATTCTACCGTCAGCTTTCCTTTACCTTCATGAGAAATCTTAGGCTCTCGGCCACAACACTTCACAATGTCTCGATATACAGCAAAAATATCATAACCATCTTCTTCCAAATTTAAAGTTAAATACTTTTCATATGACTTTTCAAATATTCCAGGTCCAATTTCAAACATGTCTCTGCTTAATTTCCCTTTACTCTGTACAGGAGCATAGGGTTTCAGTGTAATCACACTGGAGGGTTTTATAGATTTTTCCAGAGGAAGGTTGTCAGGGGAGGTTCCAGTAGACGTTAACTATGCCAATTTACGACATCAAAGGGTCCAGGGGTACTTGTATCTTTATTTTCTGATTTCATAAAGATCTAAGTAAAAAAATATATATACATATAAATAAACCTGAAAACCTTAAAAAGACATCAGCAGCCTTTCATGGATTTTATTCCTCCACTAATGGCACAAGTGAGAACCGACTCCAAAATGTCCGTGTCCCTACCCTAAACCCCACAGGGGGATGGCAACAACATGATTAGAGTGGCCCAAGTGTAAGCCAAACGCTTGATAGGACTGAGAGTATTACCAAAATACAATCATCCCCACCCTTATCACATTATGGGCAAACCGGACAGAATGCCGAGAGTCCTATCCGCAAAACTAGACCCCCCTGGAATCCGTGGTCCAGCCCTGCAAAATAGTTCCGCCTGATATCACTCAGGTCCGAACATTATTGGGCAGTTGATGGTCCTGCCACGGTTCCCACTATTTAGCTTCAGATATAAAACCAAAACCCAGTCCCAGCTATGATATCTTTTCTGTTTAGCAGGTCCAGTAAATTTAAGCAAAGGTGGAAAATTCCACATAATTAATTCGAAATGCTAAAAAAAAAAAAAAAAAAAAAAAAAAAATTACATGAAGGAGAAGGGATGTAGTAAGAATGAAAACATTTTAGAAAGAAGGAAAAGTTGTGACTAATTTAGTTGGATCAGCAGCTGGGCCCCAAGGACCAGTGAGAATTCAACCCACCAGGCATCACGGCCCAGCTGCTGGTCCCTAAGCCCCCAACCCACCCCAAGGGGTCAGCATCTAGGGGGCACAACTCAGGAGATATATATATATATATATATATAATATATATATATATATATATATATATATATATATATATATATATATATATTGCTTTCACTCCTGCCGAATCTCTTTTGCTATAAATACAGACATATACAGAGTGAAAACTAATGAATATACGAGTATTCATTTCAATTGATCACAACGAACACAAAGGCTAATTGGAATTCTTGGCCTTTTTCGACTTTTTTTTTAAGTAATTTCATAACGGGCGAAACTTAATGCCAGAAATTCACAAACTGCTGGATAGACAATGCAAACAACTCTACAGGCCGTTGGTAGCCGAAAATTCCCAGCTGTTTGAAATTTATGGATAAGATATAAATATCTTAAGGAAACCAGTTGAGATTCATGTCCAAAAGTAGTGCTTGATGTCAGCCACAAATGAGTACGACGACTCCAGCCCCTCAAACATGTCAGGTGTGACTCTTTAGAGTCAGAGCGATCTGTTTGTTCATTTGTACAGCCTCTCCAGCACAAGCATTGTGAATTTCCACCATTATATACTATATCAGTCCTTCGAAAATGCCTGAGAAATACATCCGAAACCGGATTTGTTTATACTCGTATTATCCCTTTGGCATCTTTTAACAGCCAAAAGACGGACAGAAGCGGACAGAGTCATATGAGCAGGATGACAACCATCTCGTATTCCCAGTGTTAGTGTATCTGGGGCTGTTTCAAAGTAAAAATTGTTGTTAGAAGGAGGAAACGTTGATAACAGGTGAAATTATTGGGTACATGGTTTTCAGAATGACGAGGGTTGCATAGAGGATTGTCAGAACCCTGGTCCCAAGAGAAGGGAGGACAACTGACGGGGGGCACAAAATTTGTCGCTGCCAGCGCATTTCTGGATTGCGACGTCACAGGGTGCCTCCCGATCTTATTTATATCCCAGGTCAGGCTGCTGGCTTCTCAGTCATTTACAGACTAGGCTGATGATTGGCAGAAAAACATTTGCACGTCCGCATTTTGATTAAACACGTAGGTCTCATGCCTTACTGTAGTAGCACTGCTGCCATTCAAACAAATTGCCAAAATACTGCGCTTTGTGCCGTTGTTCATCGAATTAACAAAAAAAAAAAAAAAAAAAAAAAAAAAGAAAGAGGTAGCAATGTTAGTTATGGCTGCTTCCCTAAGAATGAAGACATAAAACAAAGATGGAGTCACCTTCACAAGAGTAATTAGAGACCCCCTCCACAAAACGCATGGAAAGTTATGAAGTTTTCTGCTATAGCCTATCTCCAAGTACATTATCTTGAGCTTCTATTAAGCTATTTTTCATTTTACATTTCTTGTATTTTCAGACTGAGTGAGGGAGTTAGATACAGCAATGGCTAACGTCGTGGAGGAAATCAGATGGATTAACCGAATTTGGGCTATAACCTTCAGAGAAGCCAGTGATGCCTGTGCATCCTTCATTTCATGTTCCTGGATAGCTAAATTCATTTAAAAAAGATGAATCCTTTGTTAAAAGAAACTGGAACTAAAATCCATATGACTGTCATCACGAAAAGAGTAGAAATTTTAGATGGCCTGAAGTCCTTTCTCAGGAGTCAAAAGACATCATAGCTGAGGCAGTGGGTAGACCAAGAAGTCTTTATGTAAATTGGCGCTTGAACTAGAAACAGAAAGGGGAAAAAAGAGAAGTTATAGTGTTGTATATCATTAGTTGAAAAAATCTGGTATCAAGCCATTTCATGTTATCAGCAATAGAGAGAAGACCATGTATGGTTTTGTAGTTCATTTCTTAAAGATTGGGATGAAGCTGACTTGCTCCATGTTGCCGCATCAAGTGAATTCTTCATTTACACAGTCAGGAAACCAAATCATAAAAATGACATCATTTGTGCTGCAAAGTTGGATATCAGCGATGACATGCGCTATCGGCAAGTTGTGAAATTTCCTGAATGTTTGGGAATTTTTCTCTGTTTCAGAGCCAAACGGTTAATGTGGGTCATCAAAGAAAAAGATAGTCGTGGAATGGCAAATATATATATATATATATATATATAATATATATATATATATATATATATATATATATATATATATAAACACTCATATCATGTCACCAAATATGAAAAACATCTTCAACCCCTGTCCATAAACAAATTATATAAGTATAATATTAAATCAAAACCTTCCTTGCAATGTATTAAGGTTCAGGTATGTTGTCGATACCATGCATAAATGGCTAGGGAACGAAGATATAAATAACCTCCTTGATAGTTAAAGAAATTAGTACCCAATATTTCTCCATAAATACGCTTTTACTCCGGGCAGTGTTCACAAAATCAATAACCCTATCAGTCCAATCAAGTGTTCAGTAGCCTCAGTTAAGTATAATTTATCAAAATGCCTTGTAAAAAGTCTTATACCTTTAGTAGGAAAAATTTCTAACACAGATGGGAAAAAAAACAATGTTGATTTTATTAACAAATTAAATAGTTTAAATTTGAAATTTAATTTTAATATGGTTAGTTTTGATGTCTCTTTATATAGAAAAGTGCCTGTAAATGATTTACTTGAATTTTTGGAGGACAAATTAGAACGTCATGATATTCCCTTAACTGTAGCAAACCTCATTAGTCTCATAAGGTTATGTATCTAAGATAGTAATGGGGGATTTTTTGTACAAAAGTTTGGTATGGCTATGGGTAATCCCTTATCTCCTGTCCTTAGTAATATTTACATGGAATTTTTTTTAGAAAAAACTCTTACCAAAAACTTTTCCCCAAAAAGTTATATGGCTTACTTATGTGTATGATATTTTTTGTATTCATTGGCAGTTCACGAAAATCTCCAGGAATTCCTTATTAACCTCAATAATTTAATCCCTTCTATAAAATTGTAATTAGAATTTTCTTGAAGTAACATTCCATAAAAATGACAGAAATTTCACCTTTTCAGTCTTTCGAAAATCAACTTTAATTGCCTCTTTTGTTCTTTATTACTCCAATCACCTTCAAAATGTTAAATTCTCTGTTTTTGTTTTTTCTGGGATATTCCTAAGAGCTTTACATGTCTGTAGCCAGCAGTTTATTGACGCTGAGACTAAGATTATTTATGATGTTACCTTGACTCTTAAAATACCCAAGGACTTTTGTAGATGTGGCATGAAAAAGAGCTAGAAAAACATTTTATTTACCTAATGACAAACTTGAATTTAGTAAAGACAACATTCTCAAATTACCGTATGTTGAAAGGTTTTGAGAGTCTTAGACTTTTGAAGCTTTCAAAATGTTTATGTTTACGGACAAACTGGAAAATCGCTTTCACAACGAATCAAACAGCACCAATATTCTATAAGAACTGGGGAAATGTCGAATTCATTATTCGTATATATGAGAGATTTAGATCATCCTTTTCACTGGAGTCAAACAAGATCCTTAATCTGGTGTAGCGACACAGTTAAAAGGATTATCATTGAAACTTGTATCAAGTGAAATAGTGGAAGTGTTCTAAATTTAAGTCTTGGTTTATTTAAACTCGATGCCTTCATAATTAAAATAGTTGTAGATATATATACAGCACGAGAAATTAAAAGCGCATACGTTAATTAAAAGTTCAGACAAAGTTAAAAAAATTAACAAATAAATAAATTAGTAAAATACAAAGTTAAAAAAAAATTATTTGAGGAGTACTGGGGGTCGACCTACCATGGCAAGAGATAAAAAAAACTAAAAGAATGCATACAAAAACAATAGGCTTAAGAAAGATACAATGGGGTGGAGGTGGTCTGGTTGTTCAACTGCGGAACAAGTTGTTTAATGAAAACTCTCGGGGATCAATACTTCATTTGGGCTGGAGGTTTGACCCACAATAATAAAATCATCATATTTAATGGGAACTTTTTTTTTTTTTTATTTGAAGGTTTTGTGATGGTGACAGCGTCACGTACCCAGGCATGTTTATGAGTGACGTTGTCGTTGCTTAGAGGTTTTAGTGATAATAAATATGTTGAAGAGCGAATTATTCCCCCATAAAAGTTCGGTGATAAATGCTTGCTTATATTTTCGATGACCTTTCGAGGTAAAGAGGAGAGGCACCTCACCCCTGACAACAAGGCTTTGATGGAGGGCAAACAGTGAGTAGCATAAACACTTGCACAAACACACGCACACACACATGCACAGTCTTAAAAGACAGTAGCTGCGATATGATCAGCGTTATCGCAAAATATCATGAAAAAGACTTTGCTCTATGTTTTTTACATACTTTGCATGATGGTTCAGCACATATTTTAAGTATTTTGGGCACTTAGCGATCCAAATTGTTTGCAAGGCTTTAGTTACAGGGGGTGACTACACGTTCACATACATGTATAAAATTGTGCGTTGTATAATTATAAATGGCACAGAGGCACATAAGGTACTTTCGTGTTCCTACTGTTATAGAATATGGTAATTTGCTGACATTTTCATCTGGTATATATATATATATATATATATATATATATATATATATATATATATATATATATATATATGTGTGTGTGTGTGTGTGTGTGTGTGTGTGTGTGTGTAAATACAAAACATGTAGGTGTGGAGCGAAGGGGAAGGACGATTCTTTATTCCTTTCTAAGAACTTTATTCATGACGCTTAGTCCCATTTTCAAAGCTACATAATAAAAGAAACAGACTCGGAATAAAAAAAGAATAAAACGTTTTTTGCATACAACATAAAATTATAAGTACAGTAAAAAGGTAGAGAGTTTGACACTTCGGGCCAGATTCAGCTTCGACTTGAACTCACGAGAGGTATAAAGGTGTTGAGGTGGTCTGAGTATTCCGTTGGGGGACGAGCTGTTCAATAGAAAGCGTTTCTAAAATTGCTGGTTGTTGGTCGTCAGGAGTTCGGCCTCTGATTTTAAAATCTTTGAAATTAACATCGAATTTACACTTCTTTGCATGTTCACGTATGCAAGAGTGATTCAACATCCATACTAACCATAAATAAATCTGAATTCTGAGGTAAAATTCTTTACCTAAAATCATATGAATTTTTACTATAGGTGTTGGTTGTTAAGGGTGCTAAAAGTGGGACAAGGACTTTTGCATTCTTGCAATTAGGCGTGTCATAGGATGTGAGGATGGGTTTCATTGGTACACCTTCTTTATGAATTTTTGGTAGCCCACACATCACTCCATATGAAGCACCAGTCTTTTACTAACGAACCCGTTGAAGAAACAATTGAGCTCATTCTGAGCCGGATTTATACCAACCCAGATACCATTTTCAACAGTTTTAATATCACAGATTTAAAAAAAAAACTGTTAGAGATTGCTGTGCTGGAGACAGCTTTCATTTTTAATGGTAAAGTGTACATACAGGTCGATGGTATGGCGATGGGATCCCCTTTGGGTCCTACCTTCGCCAACATTTTCATGTGCTCCCTGGAGAAGCGCCTACTGGATGAATGCCCATTGACTTGCCACCCTTTTTCTATAGTAGATATGTCGATGACACTGTTGTACTGTTTAGGAATAAAGATCAAGCTGACAAGTTACTCGAATATGCCACTAATAAGCACACTAATATTAATTTTACAATAGATTATGAAAAGGAAAACAAACATCCTTTCCTAGGTGTAATGGTTTTTGGACACGATGCTCATTTTAACACCACGGTTTTTAGAAAGAACATTTTCACTGACCTGGGTTCTAATTTTTATAGTCATTGTTTTTACAATTTTAAACTAAATTCCTTTCAACTCTATTCCACAGGGCTTTCAGTATAACAGCCGACTGGCACAATTTCCATAATGAAATCCTCTACCTCCTTCCGTCTAGATTGTTTCACAAACATCTTTAGAAATTTCTGAATAACATTTTCCATCCAAAATGTGAAATACCCACAGTATCCAAATTACGACTATACACAAGCATCCTGCTCATTCATGATAAATTTTTTTTAGAGAATTACGGCAGATAATAGATAGTGTTTTTTTACCAGCAATTGACCTTAAGCTAATACCTTGTAATCCAATGGCCATAACATCCTTTTTCAAATAGAAACAAAGAGAATCTTCACCCTCTGATGACGTCGAGAGTCATTTACCTATTTAATTGCCCCAGATGTAACCTGGGGAAATATGTCGGATCCACACGCAGGTTGTCAAAAGTGAACACGGATTCCCATCTAGGCGGTAGTTATGGAACGGGTGTTAAATTATCAAACCCAGAATTCTCTTGCTTACGTGAACATGCAAAGAAATGTAAATTCGATGCTAATTATGAAGATTTTAAAATCAGAGGCCGAACTCCTAATGATTAACAAATAGCAATTTTAGAATCGCTTTCTATTGAACAGCTCGTTCCCCAACGGAATACTCAGACCAACTCAACACCTTTATACCTCTCGTGAGTTCAAGCCGAAGCTGAATCTGGCCCGAACTGTCAAACTCTCTACCTTTTTACTGTACTTATAATTTTATGTTGTATGCAATAAACTTTTTATACTTTTTTTTAATGTCTATTCGATTTATTACGCAGCTTTGAAAATGGGACTAAACGTCTTTAAACGTCAGCAGCTGAATAAAGTACTTAGAAAGGAATAAAAAAATGTCCTTTTCCTTTGCACCAAAATTCTATATATGTACATACATACATACACACACACACACACACACACACACACACACACACATATATATATATATATAAATATAATATAATATATTGTATTATATATATATGCCAAACACCCACTGGGTGGTCCTACCTGAAAGAGTACACATAAAGTATAGAGCACAAAAACACTGTATGTGGCCTTGTATTTTAGAGCATTCTAAAACATTCCAGAGAAGCGGGTGGCTGTTGCCGGGGATAGAGATGCCCTCAGATGATTATATTTCACCAAAAATGTCCACCACTACTGTGAGTGAATGAAATCAAGTATATACATACTAATGATTCCTGCCATCATTGTTGGCTGAGAACACTGAGACGCACTTGGCTTCGTAGGTATCTAATTATAAAATAATTCAAAGAATCAGACCACTCTGCGTTTTATTCTTATTATATATTAGGTCTAAGCTTTATTCTGATAATGACAATTAAAGAAAATGGGAAAATATTAAGTTCTTTTGCTGATGTTCTTTGTTTTCTAGTTAGACAGTTTTCCACCGAAAATCAT
>NC_061092.1:72481055-72493555 GCF_015104395.2 Macrobrachium nipponense
AACCGAAGGGGAATTTTTATTGGGCGATAATAGAATTGTCGGTGCCATGGCGCGAACCCAGGACATCCCTTCGGTTAAGCATGTATGAAAATATAATTAATTCCGAGGTAGAGTGAATTAGATAGTAAAGGACATTAGTAGCTCGATATATTATATATATATATATATATATATATATATATATATATATATATATATATATATATATATATATATATTATCTGGGGAGAGGAGCAGAGGCTCAGTTGACAAAGGATCTAGGTTTTCAAGGAAGGGTGTTTTGATAACATTTGACATCTATAACTGTTTAACTTACTTTTTTGTAATTTCTTATAATGGATTAGTCTATTCCCTGATAAGAGCAGATTTGAACCCCCAGTAGTCACCTGGTGTATCTGACAGATGTGCCCAGACTTCATCTGGGAGAGTAATTTATAAATCACGATGGATGCAGTGAGGAGATTCACTCCATCCCTGAGGTTGAATAAGGAACCAGTGATTTGTGGGATCTTCGGAACGAGTTTTAAACAAACCAAGACACTTTCGCCTAAATTCATTTTCACGGGACAAGGACAATTTTGCGTAGAGTCGTAGTTTGGGAGTGGTATGCATAACAGGTGGATCATTGATCTGGAGATTAAGCAGCTTATTGGGAAATCTATAAAATATAATGAGTGAAAAGCAGTTATTTTTCAAGTATTCGGTCACGGACATGTTTTCATCATGGAAAGCAGCAGTCCAACTAGAAGTGGGCGAGAAGGACCTGTGAAGGAGAGTCGTAGGTAGGGAATCCACCTTAAAATCCAGGAATAGGGAAATGTCAAAAAGTGTTTCTCCTGAAAATGCCAGTGTGGAAGCCCAATCCATCCCTCGTGATTCGGAGGTCTAAAAAGGAAGTGTTGTGGGACTCGTTTTTCGAGAGTGAATTTAATATTAAGGTGCTGGGTAAGTATGCATTCTAATACAGTATCAGCGTGATGGTCACGTCTGCAAAGCACAAACGCGTCGTCATGACCGTTTGTACAATAGAGGGTGAAGGCTGAGGGGAAATTATCATCCATTATGCCATCCTCCATGGAGTTCAGGAAGGTCGGATCTACTGGATTCCCCATCGCCATCCCTTCCACCCTGCGGCACAGAACACGATTAGAAACAGGAGGTTATGTCAAAAAAAGAAAAATCTTCATATGGAAATAATGGATTCGGAATAATATCTACAGTTTCTTCCAGAGAAACATTCATAAACAGAGATTCGACGCCAAAACTAGCTATGACCAAGTCAGGATCCTGTTTTATGAATTCGACAAATTAAGCAAGTCCATAGTTAGGGCTACTCTTAGAAGGAAGAATGGGTGCTAAGGAGATACCTTCTTTAAGTATTTTTGGTAGACCGTAAGAAGATCCTATAACAGAGAGATTTTGGTCGGCGTTTTCGTCTATTAGCCCATTTTGCTTGAGTATCCAGAGATCCGGTAGTTTTAGAAGAATGGAAGTTATTCATAATGACTTGTAAGTTAAGATACAAAAAAGAACGACTGAATTATCAAGCGACGATAATATCATGGAGATTCACAGGGAATAAAACTTTTTTTGAGTAACCTTACCTTCCTTTCATTCCTGCGAGAGTTCACAAACCAATACAGCAGGAAGAATTTGTAGGAAAGTAAACATAAGGCTGAAAAGTATTTTGGAGAGTGGTCATTAGTTCTACCATAATCCAAATTATGAGTCATAAAGATGAGCTGGATAAAAAACGCACGACAGAAGTCGTTAAACAACTACGCACTTCGCATGTTTAGTGAGAATCAGATATGTTGACATGTTCCATTAGGTGATTAGCATACCGAGAAAATGATGAACCAAAAGAAAAAAATAAAAATAAAAGGACATGTAAATGTCCAATAATCACCATATATGACTGGGTTCCCTTGGTGATCATGATTGTATCGAGCATAAAACGAAGGAGCGAAAGATTTCGTTTTCACTCCAAAGGGTTTCACGAGCAAGGACGGACCTCCAGCGCTAGTCGAAGCCTCAGGAGGGGGATTCCTTACTCTCATTTCTAGCCTGGCCCATTCTCCTTTGTGCTCGTAAGTATGAAAATAATTGTTTGATAAGTAAACTAAATCCCTCCTTACCCACACACACACACACACACACAAACACACACACACACACTCACACGCACACAGACACCGCACACACAGAGACACACACTCACATACGCACACACACGCCGTGTCACTGGCGATGAACTAATGTATAAAATTGACCACCACGATACAAATAAAGGCACAATTGACCAGTTTTCTGGAGACCTCTCGCATTGGTAGTAAGAGAGAGTCAATTCGGAGATTTTAAAAACAAATTGTACTTTTTATTAAAATTTAACTTCGTTATGTTTCTGGGTGACGTATTCTTAGAGAAGTTTGTTTTTTCTTATCTATTATAGTCAGATACTTGGCACATGGAGTCTGAAAAAACAAAAAATAATATTTGGCTCTGTCTGTTGGGTTTCTCCTTTTTTCACACTTGAATTCAAGTTTTTTCTATGAATTTAAATTCATTTTCATCCATATCTTAACACTTTTCATACTGTATTTATTACCCAAGGTTTATCCAAATTTTCAAGATTTGATTCACTAAGTATTAATTGGTCCTAATTAAAATCAAGGAGGTTCAGAGGCATACAGCCTATAGGCTTACTCTCCGAGTAAGCAAAAAATATCCACAGGCAACCAGACTTAAAAGTTAACAGCTGCCATGTTTACTTTCAAAGTGTCGGAAGAAAAATAAAAATTAATTAAAATCAATTAAATGGTTGCATGTCACTTTAAAATCAAGGGAAAAATCACATCAAAGAATGTATGATTTTCCGGTGGGGAAAACTGGTCCTAACTAGAAAACAAAGAACATTCAGGCAAAAGAACAACTTAATATTTTCCCATTGTTTTTCTTTATTTGTCATTAGCAGAATAAACATTTAAGAACCTAATATATAAGAAGAATAAAAAACGCAGAGTGGTCTGATTTCTTTGAAATTATTTTATAATTAGATACCTACGAAGCCAAGTGCGTGCCCAGTTGTTCTCAGCCAACCAATTGATGCAGGAATCATTAGGTATGTAGATACTTGATTTCATTCACTCACCCAGTAGTGGTGGACATTTTGGGTGAAAATATAGTCATTCTTGAGGGGCAATCTCTATCCCCGGCAACAACCACCCGCTTCTCTGGAATGTTTAGAACGCTCTAAAACTAACAAGGCCCACATACAGTGTTTTGTTTTTGTTTTCTATACTTTATGTTGACTCTTTATGGTAGGACTACCCAGTGGGTGTTTGGCATATATATATATTAATTATTATAACATATATATATATAGAGAAAGAGATAGAGATATTATATATATATATCTATATATATATATATCCTAGACACACCATATACTATATATATAATAATTATTATATTATATAATATATATGTTGTGTCTATTATATATCTTTATAACATATAAAAAGATATAGATTATATAGATATATATATGTTAGATAGATAATAGATAATGAGATAGATGAGAGATATATACCTAGATATAGTATCTCATAGATAATTAATATATAATTGAATATTATTATAGAATGGTAGATAGGTATATATGTAATAGATATTTAATAGAGTATATATATATATACTAAATAGATAGATTTTATATAGATATATCTATCTTATAATATATCTCTAGATAATATATAGAATAATAGTATATATAATTATATATATAGATATAATAACTTATATATATACTGGATATATGGTTAATATGTATGATATATTAGAATATAATAGAATATATATATATTAATATATATATATGTATATTATATCATATTATTAATAGGATTGATATATTATGATATATATATAATATATATTATTATTATATTATGTGGGGTGGTGTGTTTGTTGTGGTGCGTGTGTATGTTGGGAGTGGCATGTAGGTGGGGCGGGGTGTGGTTTTAAGACTTCACTGTGTTCCTTGAATTTGTTTGGGTTCGATGGCGGTTCGCGCCCTGTGAGCCGTACAAATTTCTTGATCGACTAAAAAATTCCCCTTCGGGTTAACCTATGAAAATATATTAATTCAGAGGTAGAGCGAATTAGATTGAACACGGACATTGTAGCCTCTCTCTCTCTCTCTCCTATCCTCTCGTCTCTCTTGCCTCTCTCTCTCTCTCTCTCTATAGATAGAATAATTTTATATAAATATATTTTTTTAAAATAGATATATATATACTATATTTTATATATAGATTATATATATAGTATATATATATATATATAGATTAGATATTTATATAAGAGATATATTATTTTATATATATATATATCATATAAGATATATTAATATACGATAATAATATATATAGGTGAATCGAATATAATATAGAGTAGATATATTATGATATATATATATAGATATATAAAGATAAATAAGGTTATTATTTAATTATATTATATAGATAGAGATATATATAATATATTATATATATAATAGTATATATATATATATATAAACTTATACCATTTTAATCTATGGATTTGAATACACGTTCCACCTTTGCGATAATATATATATACCTATATATATAATAATACTATATATATATATATATATATGTGTGTGTGTGTGTGTGTGTTGGGTTGGGGTGTGTGTGTGTGGTATGAGTGTATGTATGTATGTATAGATATAGAATTGTTTTGGTGCAAAGGAAAAGGACCATTTTTTTTATTCCTTTCTAAGTACTTTATTCAGCTGCTGTACGTTTAAAGACGTTTGAGGTCCCATGTTTTCACAAAGCTGCGTAATAAACTCGAATAGACATTAAAAAAAAGTATGAAAAAAAGTTTTATTGCATACAACATAAAAAAATATAAACAGTAAAAAAGGTAGAAGAGGTTTGACCAGTTCGGGTCCAGATTCAGCTTCGGCTTGAACTCACGAGAGGTATAAAGTGTTGAGTTGGTCTGCAAAAGATTTCCGTTGGGGAAAACGAGCTGTTCAAGAAAGAACGACGATTCTAAAATTGCGTATTTGTTTTTTTAATCATTAGGAGTTCGGGCGGCCTCTGATTCTTTTAAAATCTTCATAATTAGCCATCGAATTTACATTTCTTTGGCCATTGTTTCACGATAACGCCAAGAGAATTCTGGGGTTTGATAATTTAAACTACCCGTTTCCATAACTACCGCCATTGATGGAATCCTGTTCTCAACTTTTGAACAACCTGCGTGTGTGGATCCGACATATTTCCCCAGGTTACATACTGGGGCAATTAAATAGGTAAATGACCTCTCGACGTCATCAGAGGGTGGGAATGAAGACTCTCTTTGTTTCTATTTGAAAAAGGAATGTTATGGCCATTGGAGTTACAGAAGGTATTAGCATTAAGGTCAATTGCGTTGGTTAAAAAAAACTATTATCTTGCAGTAATTCTCTAAAAAAAATTTATCATGAATGGACAGGATGCTTGGTATATGTTCGTAAATTTTGGATTACTGTGGGTAATTTCACATTTTGGATGGAAAATGTTATTCAAAATGAAATTCTAAAGATGTTTGTGCAAACCAATCTAGAACGGAAGGAGGTAGAGGATGTTTCAATTATTGGGAAAATTGTGCCAGTCGGCTGGTTATAACTGAAAGCCCTGTGGAAAGAAGTAGAAAGGAATTTAGTTTCAAAATTGGTTAAAAACAAGATGACAAAAAATTAGAACCCAGGTCAGTTGAAAATGTTCTTTCCCCCCCTAAAAACCGTGGTGTTAAAATTGAGCCATCAGTGGTCCAAAAACCCCTTATTACACCTAGGAAAGGAATGTTTGTTTTCCTTTTGCATCAATCTATTGTAAAATTAATATTAGTTGTGCTTATTAGTGCATATTCGAGTAACTTGTCAGCTTGATCTTTATTCCTAAACAGTTACAAACAGTGTCATCGACATATCTACTATAGAAAAAGGGGTTGCAAGTCAATGGGCATTCATCCAAGTAGGCGCTTCTCCAGGGAGCACATTGAAAATGTTGGCGACAAGGTAGGTACGCCCAAAGGGGATCACCCATCGCCATTACCATCGACCTGTATTGGTACGCTTTACCATTAAAAATTAGAAAGGCTGTCCTCCAGCACAGCAATCTCTAACAGTTTTTTTTTTTAAATCTGTGATATTAAAACTGTTGAAAATGGTATCTGGGTGTTCGGTATAAAATCCGGATCAGAATGAGCTCAATTGTTGTTTCTTACAACGGGCTTGCGTTAGTAAAAGGACTGGTGCTTCCATTGGATGGGGTGATGTGTGGGCTACCAAAAATTCATAAAGAAGGGTCTACCAATGAAACCCATCCTCCAATCCTATTACACCCGCATAATTGCAAGAATGCAAAAGTCCTTGTCCCACTTTTAGCACCCTTAACAACCAACACCTAATAGTACAAAAATTCATTATGATTTTAGGTAAAGAATTCTTTTAACCTCAGAACTTCAGATTTATTTATGGGTTAGTAATGGAGTGGAATTCAATCCTCTTGCATACGTGAACATGGCCAAAGAAGTGTAAATTCGATGTTTTAATGTTTCATAGATTTTAAAATCAGAGGCCGAACTCCTGACGACCAACAACCAGCAATTGTTTTAGAATGCCGTTTACTATTGAACAAAGCTCGTCCCCCAACGGAATACTCAGGACCACCTCAACACCTTTATTTAACCTCTCGTGAGTTCAAGACGAAGGTTACAAAAAACGTCAATCTGCGGCCCGGAAGTGTTCAAACTCTCTACCTTTTTACTGTACTTTATAATTGTTTTTCTGTTGTATGCAAAAAACGTGTTTTAATGTTCTGTTTTTCTTTTATTATGTAGCTTTGAAAATTGGGAAATGGGCTAAGCGTCCTGAATAAACGTTCTTAGAAAGGAATAAAGAATCGTCCTTACCCTTCGCTCCACACCTACATGTTTTGCCATTTGAATACTCTTGTAAGAAACATCCTATGTCCAT
Source organism: Macrobrachium nipponense (assembly GCF_015104395.2). Classification (NCBI taxonomy): domain Eukaryota; kingdom Metazoa; phylum Arthropoda; class Malacostraca; order Decapoda; family Palaemonidae; genus Macrobrachium; species Macrobrachium nipponense. Next base: position 72,488,110 of record NC_061092.1, read on the forward strand.
AGATTAACTAAATGATCAGGAGACACAGAAGGAAGTGATCCGAAATATACGTTGGTTTAACGTAAAATTTAAAAATGTAAAATTTTTAAAAAAAAAAAAAAAAAAAAAAAAAAAAAAAAAAAAAAAAAATATATAGTACGTAAGATACACACCACACACACACACACACCCACACACCCACACCACACAAAAACATATATATATATATATTATATATACTATTATAAATATATATATAATATATAAATATAGATATATATAGATATTATAAGTACCCAGAGGAAATAATCCCCGATGCAAAATGTTCAGCAAATTATTCCTATTTTAAATTGCTAGGTAGAAAACACGAAAGTTACCTTGTGTGCTTCTGTGCCATTTGTAATTATACAACGCACAATTTTATACATGTATGTGAACGTGTAGTCACCCCCTGTAACTAAAGCTTGCAAACAATTTGGATCGCTAAGTGCCAAAATACTTAAAATATGTCTGAACCATCATACAAAGTATGTAAAAAACATAGTGCAAAGTCTTTTCAATCTATTTTGCGATAACGCTGATCATATCGCAGCTACTGTCTTTTAAGACTGTGCATGTGTGTGTGCGTGTGTTTGTGCAAGTGTTTATGCTACTCACTGTTTGCCCTCCATCAAAGCTTGTTGTCAGGGGGTGAGGTGCCTCTCCTCTTTACCTCGAAAGGTCATCGAAAATATAAGCAAGCATTTATCACCGAACTTTTTATGGGGGAATAATTCGCTCTTCAACATATTCTTATCACTAAAACCTCTAAGCAACGACAACGTCACTCATAAACATGCCTGGGTACGTGACGCTGTCACCATCACAAAAACCTTAATAAATAAAAAAAAAAAAAAAAGTTCCCATTAAATATGATATTTTATTATTGTGGGTCAAACCTCCAGCCAAATGAAGTATTGATCCCCGAGAGTTTTCATTAAACAACTTGTTCCGCAGTTGAACAACCAGACCACCTCCACCCCATTGTATCTTTCTTACGCCTATTGTTTTTGTATGCATTCTTTTAGTTTTTTTTATCTCTTGCCATGGTAGGTCGACCCCCAGTACTCCTCAAATAATTTTTTTTTTTAACTTTGTATTTTACTAATTTTATTTATTTGTTAATTTTTTTAACTTTGTCTGAACTTTTAATTAACGTATGCGCTTTTAATTTCTCGTGTTGTATATTTATCTACAACTATTTTAATTATGAAGGCATCGAGTTTAAATAAACCAAGACTTAAATTTAGAACACTTCCACTATTTCACTTGATACAAGTTTCAATGATAATCCTTTTAACTGTGTCGCTACACCAGATTAAGGATCTTGTTTGACTCCAGTGAAAAGGATGATCTAAATCTCTCATATATACGAATAATGAATTCGATATTTCCCCAGTTCTATAGAATATTGGTGCTGTTGATTCGTTGTGAAAGCGATTTTCCAGTTTGTCCGTAAACATAAACATTTTGAAAGCTTCAAAAGTCTAAGACTCTCAAAACCTTTCAACATACGGTAATTTGAGAATGTTGTCTTTACTAAATTCAAGTTTGTCATTAGGTAAATAAAATGTTTTTCTAGCTCTTTTTCATGCCACATCTACAAAAGTCCTTGGGTATTTTAAGAGTCAAGGTAACATCATAAATAATCTTAGTCTCAGCGTCAATAAACTGCTGGCTACAGACATGTAAAGCTCTTAGGAATATCCCAGAAAAACAAAAACAGAGAATTTAACATTTTGAAGGTGATTGGAGTAATAAAGAACAAAAGAGGCATTAAAGTTGATTTTCGAAAGACTGAAAAGGTGAAATTTCTGTCATTTTTATGGAATGTTACTTCAAGAAAATTCTAATTACAATTTTATAGAAGGGATTAAATTATTGAGGTTAATAAGGAATTCCTGGAGATTTTCGTGAACTGGCCAAATACAAAAAATATCATACACATAAGTAAGCCATATAACTTTTTGGGGAAAAGTTTTTGGTAAGAGTTTTTTCTAAAAAAAATTCCATGTAAATATTACTAAGGACAGGAGATAAGGGATTACCCATAGCCATACCAAACTTTTGTACAAAAATCCCCCATTACTATCTTAGATACATAACCTAGAGACTAATGAGGTTTGCTACAGTTAAGGGAATATCATGACGTTCTAATTTGTCCTCCAAAATTCAAGTAAATCATTTACAGGCACTTTCTATATAAAGAGACATCAAAACTAAACCATATTAAAATTAAATTTCAAATTTAAACTATTTAATTTGTAATAAAATCAACATTGTTTTTTTTTCCCATCTGTGTTAGAAATTTTTCCTACTAAAGGTATAAGACTTTTACAAGGCATTTTGATAAATTATACTTAACTGAGGCTACTGAACACTTGATTGGACTGATAGGGTTATTGATTTTGTGAACACTGCCCGGAGTAAAAGCGTATTTATGGAGAATATTGGGTACTAATTTCTTTAACTATCAAGGAGGTTATTTATATCTTCGTTCCCTAGCCATTTATGCATGGTATCGACAACATACCTGAACCTTAATACATTGCAAGGAAGGTTTTGATTTAATATTATACTTATATAATTTGTTTATGGACAGGGGTTGAAGATGTTTTTCATATTTGGTGACATGTGATATGAGTGTTATATATATATATATTATATATATATATATATATATATATATATATATATATATATATATATATATATATATATATATATATATATATATATATATATTTGCCATTCCACGACTATCCTTTTTCTTTGATGACCCACATTAACCGTTTGGCTCTGAAACAGAGAAAAATTCCCAAACATTCAGGAAATTTCACAACTTGCCGATAGCGCATGTCATCGCTGATATCCAACTTTGCAGCACAAATGATGTCATTTTTATGATTTGGGCTTCCTGACTGTGTAAATGAAGAATTCACTTGATGCGGCAACATGGAGCAAAGTCAGCTTCATCCCAATCTTTAAGAAATGAACTACAAAACCATACATGGCTTCTCTCTATTGCTGAGTAATGTTGGCTTGCTGATAACATGAAATGGCTTGATACCAGATTTTTTCAACTCATGATATACAACACTATAACTTCTCTTTTTTCCCCTTTTGTTTCTAGTTCAAGCGCCAATTTACATAAAGACTTCTTGGTCTACCACTGCTCAGCTATGATGTCTTTTGACTCCTGAGAAAGGACTTCAGGGCCATCTAAAATTTCTACTCTTTTCGTGATGACAGTCATATGGATTTAGTTCCAGTTTCTTTTAACAAAGGATTCATCTTTTTTAAATGAATTTAGCTATCCAGGAACATGAAATGAAGGATGCACAGGCATCACTGGCTTCTCTGAAGGTTATAGCCCAAATTCATCTGATTTCCTCCACGACGTTAGCCAGTGCTGTATCTAACTCCTCACTCAGTCTGAAAATACAAGAAATGTAAAATGAAAAATAGCTTAATAGAAACTCAAGATAATGTACTTGGAGATAGGCTATAGCAGAAAACTTCATAACTTTCCATGCGTTTTGTGGAGGGGTCTCTAATTACTCTTGTGAGGTGACTCCATCTTTGTTTTATGTCTTCATTCTTAGGGAAGCAGCCATAACTAACATTGCTACTCTTTCTTTTTTTTTTTTTTTTTTTTGTAATTCGATGAACAACGGCACAAAGCGCAGTATTTTGGCAATTTGTTTGAATGGCAGCAGTGCTGCTACACAGTAAGGCATGAGACCTACGTGTTTAATCAAAATGCGGACGTGCAAATGTTTTTTCTGCCAATCATCAGCCTAGTCTGTAAATGACTGAGAAGCCAGCAGCCTGACCTGGGATATAAATAGATCGGGAGGCACCCTGTGACGTCGCAATCCAGAAATGCGCTGGCAGCGACAAATTTTGTGCCCCCGTCAGTTGTCCTCCCTTCTCTTGGGACCAGGGTTCTGACAATCTCTATGCACCCTCGTCATTCTGAAAACCATGTACCCAATAATTTCACCTGTTATCAAGGTTTCTCCTTCTAACAAGCAATTTTACTTTTGAAACAGCCCCAGATACACTAACACTGGGAATACGAGATGGTTGTCATCCTGCTCATATGACTCTGTTCCGCTTCTGTCCGTCTTTTGGCTGTTAAAAGATGCCAAAGGGATATACGAGCATAAACAAATCCGGTTTCGGATATATTTCTCAGGCATTTTCGAAGGACTCATATAGTATATAACGGTGGAAATTCACAATGCTTGTGCTGGAGAGGCTGTACAAATGAACAAACAGATTGCTCAGACTTCAAAGAGTCACACCTGACATGTTTGTTTGAGGGGCTGGAGTCGTCGTACTCATTTGTGGCTGACATCAAGCACTACTTTTGGACATGAATCTCAACTGGTTTCCTTAAGATATGTATATCTTATCCATAAATTTCAAAACAGCTGGGGATTTTCGGCTACCAACGGCCTGTAGAGTTGTTTGCATTGTCTATCCAGCAGTTTGTGAATTTCTGCCATTAAGTTTCGCCCGTTATGAAATTACTTAAAAAAAAGTCGAAAAAGGCCAAAAATTCCAATTAGCCTTTGTGCTCGTTGTGATCAATTGAAATGCATACTCGGATAATCATTAGTTTTCATTCTGTATATGTCTGTATTTATAGCAAAAGAGATTCGGCAGGAGTGAAAGCAATATATAGTATATATATATATATATATATATATTATATATATATACATATATATTATATATATATATATATATATATATATGGACTGGTAAAAGTGTGTTCTGTAACAACAGAATTCCATCTAATAAAAGGAGCCCATAAAAACACCAAAATGTAGAGAGAAAAGTACTATATTTCGAGACTGCTGTCTCTCTCTTCAGGTATATGAATGAGAAAAGTTTACAGAAAAGGTGGTATTTATACCAAGAGATTCGTTCCACAAGTAAGCCAATTTAGGTTCACACCCGCTGATAATCTTCCTTTAATCTTCTTAAGCGTTGGTTTGAATGATCACTGCGTCGACGATGTCCGATGTCCAATTCCCTTTTGAGATGTTTCATTACCTGCTTCTCTTTTATTAAGGCCGATTCCATCATTTGACTCTTGTACCGGCAGTTGCTGCTATAATTACACGTGACATATTCCAGTTTATTCTATGGTTATGTTCATTTATATGATTAGAAAATAGCCCGATTGTTCTGTTGTCCCATACCTAACTGACCGTTTGTGTTGTATTAATCTCTGGGGAAGTGATTTACCTGTAAATCCGATGTAAGATTTGGTCACAGTCCTGGCATGGGATCTCATATACCCCAGAGTCTTTGGGCGGTGTCTTTTGTTGGACGTTAATCAGGGATTTGGCTAAGGTATTTGGGTAGGTAAATGCAAAAAGGGTTGGATTTCCCCAAGGGTGTGAGTTACTCT
>NC_061092.1:72498373-72513373 GCF_015104395.2 Macrobrachium nipponense
CAAAAGACCCCCTTGTGGTGTTACATAATGGCATGCGTCCCCAACCATGTCCCACCTCATTGTGTGGACTTGGTTTTTATGTCTTTATTTTCTCTTTCTTCTTTTGTATCTTGTCGTTGTTTTCTTTTCATGTTTTTTTCTGATTTCAGGAAAGCATTCGGGAGAGTGCATGCAGCACTTCTGCCTATGTAAATACTGCCGGACCCTTTCCCGGGAAAAAAGCGGGCCGCCGTATCTTAAAAAACTAGCCGTAGAATATTCTTCAAAATAATCTCATTATGCTTCCCACGCCCAGTTAACTGTAGGATGGGAGACTATCCATTCTAACTTAACCTAGGGGCATAGCCAAAAAAACCTGGACTGTTGCAATACTAGGATACATATCAGGAATTTGTTCCTCGGACAGGTGTTGGTAAAAAGAGTGAATGCTGAATATTACGGTACGCTTAGTTCCTCAGGGTTTTCACCTGATACATATTGAATAATGGATAAATTACTAACTATTATCGCTCTTTAACTCCTTTGTCTGGAACATGTTGCATTATCTCTCTCTCTCTCTCTCTCTCTCTCTCTCTCTCTCACACACATATACACACATATCCATGTATGTATGCATGTATCTACACACACAAACACGCACCCTATATATATATATATATATATATATATATATATATATATATATATATATATATATATATATATATGTAATGAAGGTTATGAACCTCATTATTCATTTGGTAAACGAGTAACTCGAGCGTCAGGCAAACAACAAACAAATCTCTCTAAGCAAGCAACCAGCGGCTCGCGACCTTCGCTTTCTCTCTCTCTCTCTCTCTCTCTCTCTCTCTCTCTCTCTCTCTCTCCACCTCTTTCTCTCCACTCTAACAGGTAACCAAAATGAGAGAGTTGCATCATAAAATAAACATTTATTAAGTAACAAAAGATAATGATCCAAGTCTTACTGACTAACTTAAAGACCCCAACAAAAATGTCTAAACAGTATTTAGTCACACCAAAGTCTATTATCCATCGGGACTTCCTCGGTCCCCCCTCATGGTTCCACTAGAACCATCTGTTTCAAAGACATGAGGAATACCACGTAAGTACACACACAAGTTTAACAATCAGAAATTAAAGATTGAATATTCCCACAAAAATGTCAAATAGGTAACAAGCCACTCTTTGGCTAAAACAGTTCAAAACTCACCCAAGCAGCCGGACTATTTCACACACTTATCAAAAAACCACTTCGGAGAGCACCACAGCATCTTGTCTTTCTTCCAAAGACTCGGGTATCATACATTTTTAATAGAAGAGGCGCACACGCTCTTACAAACGCACACTTCGTTAGCGCCTCCTCATAATTACTAGCTGCAACTAGTTTCCCAAAGGCACTTTGAGAAGAGTTCATGAACTGAGTACATTGACTTGTCTAACTATGCAGTTTTATCTCACGCCACCCATAGAAACCAATGATCAGCTTTCCTCAGGTCGTTGCTTCTCCACATTCCAATAGGTCACAGCGAACATATTGGCAATATATCATTAATCAAAACACTAGGCCTTATATACTAATATATTATACTATATATATATATATATATATATATATATATATATATATATAATATATATATGTAATATATAACTATAATAAAATGCATCTTTTTTGGGGGGAGGTCGACGGAGCGTTGTGTAGACATTTTGTGAATTTTGATTGCGTTATATAATAAATTTGTAATTTCGTACACGTTTATTTATAGAACCTATAAACATCACATGCCTTTGTTTGCCAGCCGGAGAGCAGGTTGTTGACATTTTCTCGTCTAGCAGAGGAAAATCCTTTCCTATTCTTTTGTTTGAGCTGCTATAAATCAGCTGGGAGTTGTGGCGTTTCCTTTTACCGGCCTAAACAAATATTGGCTCTATTCATGGCATCTCTCTTTCCCTGAATTCCTGGGACTTTTCTGCAACTGATGGTGTTGACCTTGGATTAGCCTGAAAAATATGTAAATAATAATACTGGTTAAAAATTTTTTTCACTGATTATTGCTGAAATTATTTTCTGAATTCTAGCTTCTTAAGCGACTCGTGGCATCATAATAGGAAAGATCAAAGTCTCGAAAATTTTATCGAATTCTGAATCTCCAGTGATCTGTCAGTTTGTCAAATTGTTAAAATTCACTGCGATGCTTGCTTCATCTTGCTGGCATCCAAGAGAATTTAAGTCACTCATTATTATTATTATTATTATTATTATTATTATTATTATTATTATTATTATTATTATTATTATTATTATTATTATTATTATTGTGTGTTGTTGTTGTTGTTTTTGTGATTGTTAATGATGAGGAGATATAATTATTCGTGTAACATACGGGGGATAGAATCTAAAGTTGAACGTCTTACAAAGTAGGATCTTGATCATTAACTTTCTGGTTGAGTTTGGCATCTGTTCTAAGGTTATTGGGGACTATACTCATTACTTGAAAACAGGCACACCTTTACGAAAATTTCCCAGCTTGAGAATATCTTGAGAAAGTGAGAGAGATTATAATAGGCAGGAAAATATAGATGGTATGTACAAACTATCGGATGAATGATATCATTCTATGACTGTTCCCTAACGATTCGATGAATACAACAGAGAGTTTTATCCGACAAACAATTCGGCTACTGAGCTTGAGAGTGTTTGTTTGTCTCCCAAATGTGTGTCTTTTTCCCCAACCGTTGGGTAGTATACCAAGATTACTTGGCTTTTGTTGGTTTCCAAACTATATGTGCCATTAGTATCATGTGGTATTTGCAGTGAAACTAGTCATGAGTGATAATTGGGCAGTTATACGACATTCTATCAACTTTTGGAGATGTAATGGCCAGATAATGTGATTTGCATAGCTCACAAGCATGTACAACCGTATAGCAAGACATTTATGAATATAGTTTTACTGAACTGCGAGTGACTGCAGTGGGTATTGAAGTAGGGGCATGCCCCACACTGTTGCTGCCAGAAAAGTCAAAAGTACGAGAGGTGAAAGTTTCTAGATATGAAATTGACAATTTCCTTAATGTCAAACTGATTTAATATGTACCAGTGAAAAGGTTTGGAGTGGTGACTTTCCAGTCTTTGCTTTCTGTTGTTAACTTTTTCTTCAACTTTGTGAGTTCTTCATTAGGTTTAGCAATTATATGAGCAGATTATGCATAATTATCAATTTTGTACTAATTCACACAGCAGTTGCCCTGAAATAGAATATCATTTTCCTTTTCTTGAATAATATCTGGTTTATAATCAATTTTTTGCTCTGAGAATAAGATCAATTTAAGAATAATGAAATTGATAACATTTAACAAAATCAAACTAAAAGACGGAAAAGAAAAAATTCTTTCACACTTAAACAGAATCAAACCTAAGCATACGTGTATTAGTTATACAGACAACCTTAATAATCCCTCATGAGCAATGAAGGGCTGTCTACAACACTAGTACAATAAACACCTTCTCCTGATGATGAAAACTTAGGTGTTAAAGTAGATTGAATTAGTCTCATTCCAAGACCTGCCCTTGCTCCTGCTATTAATTATTAAAGAAAGGAGTTTTACCAGCCCTATGAGTCAAACTTGACTCTCACATGGCTGGCCCGAAAAAAATCGGGATATAAAGAATCCTAAAATTTATCAAATTTAATTTATAAAAAAAATTTAAATTTATAAAAAAATTATATATATCATACATACATACATATATATATTATAATAATTTTATATTTATATCTAATAATTTATATATATATTATTTATATAATAATATTAGTATGTATATATATACATATATTATATATATTATATATAATAATATATAATTATAATTTATATTTATATTAATATACATATATAAATAAAAAAAATATAATATATACATCCTATATAATATATATATATATATATATATATATATATATATATAATATATATATATATAGTTATATATATCTATATATATATATATATGTATTATATATACATATATTTATCTATCTTCAAAAAATGAATGAATGAATAAATATATATATAAAATCTAAGCTATCAAAAGAATTAACGATATATTAAATCTACGTAATTTAAAAAGAGTTAGTACTAAAATAAAAATATTAGGTAAAGACCTAAATTCTATCAATTAAACATGTATTCCTTATAAAAGTTAAAATTCTAAAAACAGAAAAACTACTTGATTCAGTTGCTCCTGCTAATGGTGTGTCGTCGGACTAGGTAGAAATTAGTGAATGAGAGGCAGGGTGTAGATCTGCAACTTCGTATGAATGTTGACAAACACTGCGCAGTTATCAAAGCATATTTTGCGCCTGGTTACAATCCAAAAGTAGGGTTGCCTGAAGTAAGTGATGAAAGCAAACGACCAAAGCATTGTTATACGGTCAAAAACGTCAAGAAACGCAGGGAACAACTGGACAATATCAGTATTTGAAGTAAATTACCCAGAGATTCATTAGTGGTGAAAAGAATGAACCTGTTTCACTGACACGCAAGTCAATATGGAGGAAACAATAAACGAAATAAAAAAAGAACGATAATATCATGAACTTTTACTATGCTTAGCTGGCAAAGTGACTCTACATTTAATTCATTGATAAGAAAGAAGAATAGAAAGTCGAAGTAATTTCACGTTCAATAAGCATCAACAGAAAAGAAAAATGAAAACATTTTGCTCTCCATTTTCAAGAAAAAATAGAATATTTGCCATTCAGATGAACACGCTACAGACACTGCTATAACGATGCTCAAAAGAGATCGATCCTCGCGCGTTGAGTATGAACCAAATATATTGCCGTGTCATTCCTCAAGCCAACTATTATGCTGGCAAAGAAGGAGACGAAGAAGAAAATAAATATGTTCCCTGTTCAGTTGATATGCCCGAGATTCCATGGTGATCGGGATTATATCAGACACAACACTAGTTGGCGCAAGATTTCGTGTTCACTCCACGGGATATCGCCACAGCAGTCGGTCCAAGAGTCAGTAAGGTTCGTTCTGACGATCCATTCCTGTTTGTAAGTTTGAATCGAATTATTTTCAGTACCTATACTACAACCTTATAATCATCTTCAATTCAGTTCAGTAAGCATAAACATGCTTAATTTATATATATAATTTATATATAATATAAGTATATCAGTATATATATATATATTAGATATATATATATATATATATATATATATATATCTATATCTATCTTATATATAGCTATATAGAATATATTATATTTATATAATATATTTATATATATATATATATAATATGATATAATAATATATATATATATATATATAGATATAGCAATCCAAGCAAGATACAACTCACAGCAGCATTTCTTCTTTCATTTTATTGCAAATGTAAACATAACCCTTCAACCCTACAAGCAAAAACAAATGTTCAATCAGACAATATTACCAATAACCAATATATTCGAAAACACAATTGACAGACAAACAAATAACATTAGTTACGTCACAGTAACAAACAATTAACAGATAAATAACAACATACCAATTATGTTACAGAGTATGCTTAGCACATATGTTAGCCTAAGTTGTACAGTTGCTATAGAATGAGCCTACTCAAAGTCCGGTAAATTTCAGGTCCGTCATCTAATTTACATTTTTCTACAGATAGTATATTTTAACCAGTAAATGGGTCGTTCCTCCGGTTAACAAGTTCGTGAAGGCAGTTCCGTTCATGCCGATCTATTTTGCCGTTCGTCCTCATTTGCTGTCTTGTTAACGGTTGTTATTTGGTAACTAGTGCTGTGAAAGATAAAAGGCACTTGGCGGAGAACGTACAGTGCTACATAATATAATATATATATAGTATATATATATATAATATATATATATATATATATATATATAAATATATATATATATGTATATATATTTAGATATATATATTATATATATATATATATATATATATATATAAATATATATATATATATATATAATAATATTAATAATGAAAGGACTCCATAATAACACCAAAATATAGAGAGAGAAATAATATATTTCAGAGACTGCTGTCTCCCTCTTCAGGTAGATGAATGAGGAAAGTTACAAAAAAGGTGGTATTTATACCAAGAGGTCCATCCACAGGTAAGCCAATTTGCGTCAATCCCACTGATAATCTTCCTTTAATCTTCTTAAGTGTTGGTTGAATGAAAACCTTGTCGATGATATCTGAGTTCCATGCCCCCTTTGAGATATTCATTACCTGCCTCTCTTTAATCAAGGCCGATTCCATCATTTGACTCTTGTACCGGCAGTTGCTGCTATAAATTACACGTGACAAATTCCAGTTTATTCTATGGTTATGTTCATTTATATGGTTGAAAATAGCTGAGTTCTGTTGTCCATACTTAACTGACCGTTTGTGCTGTTTTAATCTCTGGGGAAGTGCTATTCCTGTAAATCCGATGTAAGATTGGTCACAGTCCAGGCATGGGATTTCGTAAAAGCCTATGTCCTTGGGGGATGTCTTTTGTTGGACGTTAATCAGGGATTTGGTTAAGGTGTTTGGGTAAGTAAATGCAAAAGGATTAGATTTTCCGAGGGTCTGGGTCACCGTCTTAATCCTGTCCAGGTGTGGAATTTTTATTTTATTGTTGGGTGTGTCTCTAGTCTTGTCTTGAGGGGGTCGGTAGAAAATTATGTTTGCTTTGTGAATTGCTTTCTCAATTATATAGTCAGGATACCTTAAAGATGAAAGCTGCTTACGAATTAGTTCAAATTCTTTTTCCAGGAAATCTGGGGAACAAATTTGTAAGGCTCTTAAGAATATGTTGCTGGCTACGGCTATCTTGATAGGAATGTCATGATAGCTGAAGTAGTGAGAATGTTGGTTTTCTGTATATGGTAAATTTGTATTCTGTCATGTCTCTGATTATTAAAACATCAAGAAAAGGAATTTTGTTGTCTGTTTCCCATTCAACTTTAAATTTGATGCTGGACACTAATGCGTTTAATTTTGAAAAGAATTCATTAAAATTGCCCAATTTATTATCCCAAAATGTTAGAATATCATCTACATATCTCATCCACAGCATGGTTTAGGGTTTTATTACATTTATTACTGTAGTTTCAAAGTATTCCATGTACAGATTGGCTAAAACAGGACTTAAAGGACTACCCATAATACACCCAAATTTCTGCTTATAGAATGATTCCCCGAATGAAAATACGTTATTAGATACACATAATTCAGCTAACTTTATTATATTGTCTAGCACCAATGGGAAATGATCTGAATAAGGGGATAATTTTTCACTCAAAAACTGAAGAATGTCCTGTACTGGTAATTTTGTGAACAGGGAATCTATGTCAAGGCTTAAAATTTTTATGTTGTGAAGTGGTATATGTGCTTCTCTGAATTTGTGACAAAAATCTTCCGGATGTTTAATGTGACTGGGAGAAAAAGTGCCATAAAAAGGGGAAAGGAGGCCAGCTAACCATTTAGTAATTTTGTACTTGAAATCTCCGACACATGAAACGATGGGTCTGAATGGAAGGTTGTCTTTGTGAGTTTTGGGAAGGCCATCAAATTAGGGTAGTTTAGGATTAATTACTTTAAATTTTTCTAAAAGTTCAACGCTCTTTTTGTCTTGGCCAATTTATCTTACTTTCTGAAAAAATTCTATGGGGACGTTTTGGACAGGATTTTTCGTCAGTTTGTTGTAAGTGTTTGTGACGCTTAGGAGTTGGTTGATTTTGTCGAGGTAGAAGTTTTTGTCCATAACTACCATTTTGCTGTCTTTGTCGGATCTACTTATAACAAAATCTAACTTTTTTAGCGAGCGGATGGCTATCATAAATCTACGGGGGACAGGATATTTCTTATTAAGGTCAGTTAAAGCATTTAGTAACACTCCTTTTAGATATATCGCTTCGTGGCTGTAGGTTTTGTCTGATATAAATTTATCAAAAGCCACTATGAAGTCTAGGTTGTTTTTACGGTCTGGCATAAGGGCAAAGAATAAGCCTAGATTTAAAACTAAATGTTGGTTTACAGTAAGGGGGGGTTGCTCGATAAATTTAAAACTTGGTCTTGTTGCTCGAGGTTATTCCATGAGCTATTGTTTATTAAAGTTATTTAACTTGCGTAAAAGTCTGTTGGAATGAGTCGCGCTATCATAGGCAACAATGTCGGAACAGAATGAAATCAGATTCCTGTACATATGATCCGTAGTGAGGAGGTGAAGATTAGATTGAGTTCCATATATCACTCTGCGTAGTACGAATATGTCGTTTTTCGTGTTGGTGATTCTTTCTTCCGGGAAAATCTTGTGTGAGAGAGGGGAGGGGTCCGATTGTAGAGTCCATCTCCCAAATCCGTACATTTTTGGAAGTACTTGTTCCTTGAGGCATTCTTCTAGAAAGTGTTTTTGATTTTTCAACCGTTGTAGTCTGATCAATTCTTTTTCAAACTTGTGAAAAACTGGCTTGACTTCTGGATGTGAGCGAAGAAACATGGAAAGGCGGTTGTATTCCATAATGGGCCAAAAATTACTGGTAAAAATGTTCTGTTATAACAGAATTCCATCTAATAAAAGGAGCCCATAAAAACTCCATACTGACTATTCTTCTTAGTTAAAGAAAGGTCAATTGGAAGTCAAATCGCTTAACCTCAGAATTTTGCTACAAAACCAATTAGGTAACAATTGGAACAACGTAAAAAAGTTTCATCACTAACTCAACCAATGAAGGTAAACATAGCAACAGAGAAATCAAATATAGTGAATAGCGGTTGTACTGCCACCTTTACAACGTTGAATGCAACCCACATTTGTTGAACTAGTGGGTTATTGAACTCTGTGCCATAATCGGTTATTATGAGTTGTGTGGCAGAATATCTACAAATTATTTTATCAAAGAGAGCAACTGAACATTCTTTAGCTTCTTTGCCTGTTATTGGTATTAGCTCTGAATATCTACGTAATGAGTGGGTCAATACACGCTAGTATATTTGTATTCACCTTCCTCATGGTGTGAAGATTAGTGGTGAGTTCTATGGCTACTCTTTCAAATGGAGTTTTTTGTGGAATGGGGTATTTCCCCATTGGAACTGTTGCAAGTATTGCAACTATTCACATAATTGGTAATATCCTTGTAAATTCCTTTCAAATGTAAGTATCCTTTTGCTAGTCTAACTGTCTCATCTCTTCCTAAGGAGCAATAATTCAGTATCATTGCTCCTTAGGCTCTTAGGTACTAGCTTTTTATACATCAAGCCTTGAAATTATCTAAATGGGAGAAGTTCATGGCGCATCCAAAAGAGGGCGTTGTCTATTATATTTAATACGTCAATTCTGTTTATCCTCGATGATCAAATTTCCTTTCATTTTTCACAAATGGAATGCTCCCTTTAAATCTTCGTCACTTTTTTTGCACACTTATGAAGTTTCGCATGGAAAGCTCTCCTGTGTAGTGCATGATGAATACCTTGCTTTATAGGTTCACCTTGCTCTACTTCTTGACTGATTAAATTTATGCTATTCCCTTGTGGGGCATACCTAATACTGCGTCTGCTACCTGTTCCCTGGAATATACTTTAATTCTGTCTTAGACCAATGAGCTTTACATCCGAAAAAATCTGATTCTTGAACATTTCTACTGCAGCAGAAACCCAGCGAAAACAGGTATCTATAACCAAATATACCTGAAGTGCTTTAAAGCATCTATTAAGGCTAGAGACTCCTGGTCTGTTACTGTGTAGGTTTTCTTCTGTGGGTTTCAGTTTTCTACTCTAATAAGCTATGGGATGGTATATGTTGTCATGCCTTTGCAAGGTCTTATACCATCAGAACTTGCATCTGTGGCTAACAAATTTTCTTAACTCAAATCTGGAAAACTAAGTACGGGTGGATGCGTTACTTTTTTCATCCAGTTTGTCAAATGCTTAAAGTTGCTTGGTTGTCCGCAAGAATGCCAAGTGTTCCTTTAATAACCCAGTTAATGGAACAGAGATGGTAGCAAATTTTTTTATATACTTCCAGTAAAAACCTGCTAAACCAAAGAAAGACCCCGCATTTTTTCTACATGCTCTTTAATTGACTTAATCTTTAAGTCGTTTACTTCCACGCGCCTTTCACTTAGAGGCCCAAATATATGTGACCCAGAGTGTTTTTATGGTCCAGCGGGTAGGGAGGAGTTTAGAACTGAGAATATATTATGTTTATCTTATTACAAAGAACTTTCTCATCTCCGTAAATCAATGAAAGAATTTAACATAAACGTTGTTTTAAAATATGATAATTTTATCAGAACATTTTTGATAAAGAACAGAGCTAAAATAAGTGACGTAGGGTGTTTGTATCGCATTCCATGTGCAGGCTGTGATAAAGTGTACTTAGGATAGATTTGGAAATTTTGTTTCACAAGGATTTCCCAGCCTCGTTATAATGTACGAACTGGTAACCAATCTACTGGCATTTATATTCATGTGAGAGAGGAAGGGCTTGTAAAAACCTAGAAAGATACGATATTTTAGAAAGACTAATAGTAGAATCATGTTTTATTGATAGAGTTAATAATATGAACCTCAGTCCTGGATTTTATGAAGTTGATAATGTTATGAAAAATATGATATTTAAAGAACCAACAGTTAAAAGATCCTTTTCCCTCATAAGACAACATAAAATTACTCTTCATAATAGCGGGTTGTTTGATGTCTTCCCTAATTTGTAAAATACTAGAAATTGGATAGCTGATCATTACTCTTGTTTATTTATGTATTTTCTTTTTTACTTGAAATTAAGACGAAAGCTCAGGGTCTGCTCAGGATCTCCTTTCTTTCCTTTCACCTTTTCCTACGAGAGCTTCTTATATTTATAATATGCCACGGGAACCTTGTGGTTTCTGATGAATATAAATATATCATGTTACAAATGTCATTTAATACATAATTCGTTGTATCATGGGAATAATACAAAATAGGAATTGTATATGAGGTAGGGCGAATCGAACATTAAATTACATTTGTTGCTGAACTTATATGTATGTATATATATATATATATATATATATATATATATATATATATATATATATATATATATATATATATATATATATATATATATATATATATATATATATATATATATATATATATCATATATATATAGATGATGCCATGGAGGAAAATTGAAAGGCGAGAAAGCCAAGAGCTTTCGGTCTAACACGGCCCTTTACTTAGGAACATCCAAGTAAAGGGTCGTGTTAGACCAAAAGTTCTTGGCTTTCTCGCGATTCAATTTTCCTTCATGGCATCACCTTTATTTCTATTTCGTGATCAAGTTATTCATGCATACATACATACATACTTACATACATATATATATATATATATATATATATATATATATATATATATATATATATATATATATATATATATATATATATATATCTGTGTGTGTGTGTGTGTTTGTGTGTTTGTGTGTATGTGCAAATAAATACTTCTATTAAAACAGGATATGTCTCAAGTATAAAAGGCGCATCAAAACACTCTGGTTTAAAGCGAAGGACTATTTTTCGGTGGACTAACTTCCATCCTTGTCAAGTAATGAATGACAGAAGAGATTACATTGACGAAATATATAGTCTGAGATATGCCCTTCAGTGATGCCTGGGGTCACAACTAAGCTGACATTGGTTCTGCTAATTATCTTAATCTGCTTCATCGTTGCCTTAAGGAAGATATTGTCTATATGATCAGAGTCCCAGACTCCAATTGAAAGGTTCATCCTATTATCTTTTTTTTTTATCAGTGAAGATACTACCATCTGACATTTGTTTGTGTGGTCTCGTAAATTATCCATGTGAGGGATAATGATTTAGCTTATGTATTTTTCCTTTTCTCTGTTTTCTGTGGATTTGTAAAATATGCTCTTTGCTTTATGTGTGGCTTTTTCTATTATGTGCTTGGGGTATTTTAACAAGATAAGTTGATTTCTGATTGTTTTATGTTCTTTGTTAAGAAAGTCTGTAGACCACAGTTTAACTTTAATGTCATGATAGCCGTAAAAATCTATGTATGAAAGTGAAAATGTCGCTTTCCTAAAGACAGAGAATTTGTAGTTGTTATAAGTTCTGATGATTCAGACATCTAAAAAGGGAATTTGGTTATTTCTTTCCCATTCTACTTTAATTTATTTTGCTCGGAACCAAGGAATTTAATTTTTGTAGAAAAACATCAAAATCACCCCTAACTTTTCCAGTATGTTAAGATGTCGTCTACATAACAAAGCCAAATCATATCTGCAGGTTTGATATGGTTTATAATTACTGTTTTAAAATACTCCATACTTTATCTGATCTAGTGATTATAGCATCTAGTTTGCAAAGTGAGTTTATAGCTATCATAAATCTTTTAGGCTGGGGGTGTGTGTTATTGTGTCTGGTTAGGATGATTAGAAGAATTCCCTTGAGACATATTTCGTCTTTTTTGTGATTGTTGTCAGCAATGAATTTATCAGATGTTACTAGAGAGTTGAGTTTATGTTTTTTTATGTTTTTTTTTTATGAGGTTTAAGGGCAAATGACAAATCTAAGTTTAAGACTATGAATTGGTTATTAGTTAAAGGGCACATGGATAGGTTCATAACTTTGTTTTGTTGATCTAAACGGTCCCAAATACTATTTTCAATTAATGAGTAAAGTTTAAGCAAGCGTATTGTAATGAATAACACTATTGTGAGCAGCTGTGTGGATGCAAATGAAGGATAGGTACTTTAATGTGGGCTCTGAAGTGATGAGACAGAGGTTGTGCTGTGCCTGTCTGATGGTTTTCCCGTATGTGTAGATGTCTTCCTTCATATTCTTGACCCCTTCCCCAAAGAATTGAATAAAATAATGCAACTTTTAGAGCTCTGTGTCACTGATAACATTATTTCCTTTGGTGATAACTTTTACCATAAAAAATTGGTTGCAGTATGGGAAGCTGGCTTAATTCCGTGTTAGCAGAAACCAATTTTATGAAATCCCCTGTTGAGATTGTGATAAGTCATACTATGGATTCACAGGAAAATCTCTTTCAGAAAGATTAACTCAACATAAACGCTCAGTTGGATATGGACAACATAGTCAGTAAATTTCCATCATAAATAACATAAACCATACCATGGATTGGAACTTTCCCCGAATTTTATACAAGAGTAGCTGTTGATACAAATATCAGATGGTAGAATCTTCACTGATTGAACAAGAAAATAGGATCTACCATTTTCTAATGGAGCCTGGGACTCTGACTGTATAGACAATATCTTCTTTAATGCTACAGTGAAGCGTATTAAGACATTTAGCAGAACCACAGTTGGCGTAGAGGTGACCCCAGATATCACTCAGTATAACATAAATCAAGTTGTTTTTCAAACAAACAATCACAAGGCATCTCTTTATCATCTCGCCAATCTGCACATCCCTCTCTTCGACTTTTATGCCATCTGCCCCATCTTAACAGAATTTGAAGCGCTGGTGGAATTAATCCAGAAGCTACCGGAGGGTACACAATGTTAATAAATGAGGTCACTGGGAGGATCACACTCTCAGATGTTCTGTAAACCCACAGCTTCTCGTATATGCTTGGCTACCCCTCTTCCCCTTTGTCCTTTGCATTTCCACTGCTGTGAGAGGTGGATTTCTTTATTCTTATTAAGACAAAATTACAGGTTCTAACACAAAATACCTTTAGCAAACTTACAACCCATTGGACTCCTTTTTTCTCCAGAAAAGCGTAGTTATCACTCGCTCAGACAAAGGCAAGGATCTGATCACATTATTAAGGTTGAAAGCATTCTTCGGGGTACAAAGTAAACTAAATAAATAGAAACATAAACGAGAAAATTTCACAGAACAAAGATCAAAGCCATCAACAAGTAAATTACCATTACACATTGTCACGAAATGAATTTTTTTTTTTTGTGCACAGCCCAGAACTGAAAAACTTGTAGTGTGTAAAGTTAAACTTCGTGCCTTATGTCTTGTATTTATTCATGTTTTAACGTTGCAGTTTCTTTTTCATTGTACGTCCTACCTCTCTTAGAAAAGGAGCAAATCTTTTCACCAAATTTAATGAATCATCTTTTCGTCATCTGTATTTTTTTAGTGTTGCCATCTTCGTGAAGTGCTTTGGAAATAAATATTTTTTCTATGCCAGAAAACATTTCGGAAATTCTTTGGATAAATTATCAGCACGAATTGAATTCTGTGAAATTTGTAATATTCATAGCATCACATAAAGTTAGTAAAAATGGATGATCAAAAATACGTTTTAGAAATTCCAATAAAAAAAAATAAGAAGGGTACATTTCCAGATTGCTTGCCATTTCTTTCTGTGTGGTCTTTAAGGCTTCATGTTCATTTAAGAATGTTGTTCTCATTGCTTGAAGCTTTGGCCTGAACATAAATATCGTGAAGGGTATAATTACCTCAAGGAAAGCAGGTCACAAATGGCTGCTTTGTCTTCCTATGATCAATGACCATTCTAGGTGACAAGGAACGAGCGTTTCCGGGATCAAAGCAATTCAGCCACGACAGAAAGACTTTAATGGAACCAAATAACAACACTAACTATTCAGGTAAAACATTAAATTACCCAGTGCTAGTCATATCAGCACTGGAACTCACACGCTCACGCACCTGTTTAAATCTTAAAAAAATAGTGGTGCTCGACATTTCTTTTTGTACAAGTAGTTTGAAAGATGGTTCAACGTATAATTTGGGTAATTTGTGCGCTTAGGGATCAGTATCCTTGTCATCATTGACTTTTAAGTGAGCAATCTGTGTTCAACACTCACAAGTACAGAAGTAATACTTTTGTATAATTACAAATTATATATCAAGCCATATATAATAATATATATATATATATATATATACATGTTATATATATATATATATATATATATATATATATATATATATA
>NC_061092.1:72518373-72530873 GCF_015104395.2 Macrobrachium nipponense
ATCAAATATTCCATTCCATTCCATTCCAGGAGTGATCCACAAAAAACTTATCCTCTCTCAAAAAAATATCATATATCACTAAGTGGCTAAGGACCAATTCGGTGAAATCTACACTGATGACAATTACAAACTGCCTCCAAAGGGGCCTGCTGATCCAATCCTACCTGCAGTTTACCATACGGTGGAAAATACCTTCAAAACAGCAAAATCCCTCTCAGAAAAAATTGACAAAACATCAGAAAAAATTGAATGAGCAAATGACAAAATATCATGGATCTGGGACGTGATCAAAGGATTACAGAGTCATTCGATAGTTTTAACACTGAGGAAAAAAGTAAGTCTCTCACGGATCTGGGATGCGATCAAAAAAGAGCAGGAATCATTAGACAATTACACAGCAAGCCACAAAACTCCTTTGAATGTGGCACCAAACTTCATGACCTCCCAACAACACAGGAGATGTTAGGGTGTGACGTGAAGTCGAGGGGGTCATACCCTCCCATGTGGGAACCGCCCTCTCTCCATCAGATGGACTTCCAACCTTCTCTCTCTCCCAAGTGCCTCTGATGGAAGATAGATCCTCAGTGATGATCACCAGCCCTCATGAGTTTTCCAACCCTCTCTCCTCGCAAAACCCCCTGTTGTGGATAAGGATGGGAATGATCATGAAAGGACTGGTGTCTGGCAGCCACAAGAAAGAAGGAAAAAAAAGAACAACCTCTCGATTACCTGACTAGACCAAAGCCCAATAATTGTTATTCACAATTCACGCTCATTGGTGAAGCTACACGCCATGGTAGAGTCAAGTTTCTCATGGGCTCCAACCCTCCCATAGAAAATTAAACATAAATTGGCCGACAGGATCACCTGCTTATTTCTACACCCCAACGTTCTTAACAGTGAGAATTTCTGCCCTAATATAAAAGTTTATAGATATAACCTAATTCGGAACCAACCATCTGGGACAGGAACTTACTGAAACCCCAGGCAGGGGTTTAGGAGCAGGTTCTCCCGTTCATCAATGCCCCATCCACCCAAATAATCAACCCATTCATTTCCTATCTTCGAGAGTTGCCTTGGATACATTAGATATAATCTCTTGGAATATTTTTGGCCTCAAGCAGAGCAT
The DNA here is from genome assembly GCF_015104395.2 of Macrobrachium nipponense. Classification (NCBI taxonomy): domain Eukaryota; kingdom Metazoa; phylum Arthropoda; class Malacostraca; order Decapoda; family Palaemonidae; genus Macrobrachium; species Macrobrachium nipponense. The sequence continues at coordinate 72,519,503 of NC_061092.1, forward strand.
TTCTCCCTTAAACATGTTCTGCAAAAACTTCAAATCACCATTGCATTACAAAAAACTCTCCTCTCGCCTTATGACCTTACCATTTGCGAGTCACAGCATGAAGACTTCAGAGCCTTCTCGACTTCATCATTAGACAATATGGTGAATGTGTTGATATATAGGAGTGATAGACTACTGTTGGCTTCAAGTAACAGTAGAGGACTCTAAGAACCTAGTAATTAATGTTTATGTGCTCTGGGAAAATAACAATAATTTTGATCCATACTGCATGATCCTAGGTGAGCTACACAGTATCCTTCACAATTTTACTACTGATCATATTTGTATAACTGGGGACCTTAATTCCCATCCCACAAAACTATATAACAAACTTACTTGCTTCTGTCATAATCATGCTCTCTAAGTTGCGACCTCCTGGCTGAACCACTGCATCACCTCCCAACAACTTCATGAATCTATTGTGACCTGCAACTTTCGCTATGATCTTACAACGGACTACGATCACATCCCTTACAGGTATCATTCAGTACCCATCCCTACCTACCGTGAACCCTCTAACTGATCACCCACCTGCCATTAACTGGGATTTTTAAGGCCAGTAGAAATCAGCTCCTTTAAGGATACTTCTAAACCAGGCTGCAGTCAATAGTTCAATCAGCAGACACCTTCCTATGTATTAACCAAAATGTAGAAATGACCATCGCAGGAGAGATCTGAAAGAGCTCTATTCTAATATAATTTATGCTAAGCTTGCCTCTGGCAGCGATATTTTAAATCTCATCATGGCAACTCTCATAATATACCTTGGTGGAATGACTTGGTTAAAGATCTGTATACAGATTCATGAGAAATGTTTCAACTGTGGAAGCAGAATGGTAGCCCGAGGGAAGGATATTTTGCACTGCTAATGAGACAGGTAAGATCACAGTTCAAACTTGTTCTTAAGCACTGCAAGCTGAAATAAAAGCAACTAAAAGCTGATGCAATGTCTAGGAAATTAGAATCTGGCGACTACACTCGTCTTTGTAAAGACATTCAATCCCTAAATCTTCATTCTAAAAAGCTATCACAGAGTAGGAGAAGCCATGAGGCTATCGCAAGAATGTGAAGTGATCACTTCAGCACTATCCTGAATTGTAGAGAGACTCAATACTCCTTGAGGGATGTACATAGATAACTTCCTTACTGATAAAATTCAATTTCATTTTCCAAATCGTATTATGTCAGATAACATCAGTGATGCCATAAACAACTTACCTAAGAATAAAATTCCCAGCTGTGATGGTCTACCTGCTGAAGCTTTCAAATTCTGCCATCCGATAATTTACATTTTACGAGCTTCTCTATTCAATACATGAATAATTAGCCAGTTTCTCCCAGACTCCCTACTCTTAGTTCACTTAGTTCTGTTAATCAAAAACAAACTAAAGGATGCAGCTGACATTGTTAATTATCAACCGTTTGCAATAAGTACAATTGCATCAAAGACACTCAAGTCAGTTCTTCTAGTGAGAGTTCTCCCTCTCTACACACTATGGACAACCAGCTCGGGTTTAAAGCAAACTTCTCAACTGACCCCTGTATCTACATCCTGAAAGAATTGCTAAACTTTTATGTACCATCAGCCCCACCTGTTTTACTTTGTTTTGTAAATATGAGGAAAGCATTTAACAACGTGAACTACCTGAAGCTCTTCTTGAAGCTGTACAAACGAGGCACACCTCCATGTTTAATTAGCATTTATGTTGCTGGTTCTACACACAGCAATTCTGTGTCAAATGAGGTAACGTATTGCTGTACACCCTCAGCTCCCTAAACGGCTCCGGCAAGAGGGCATTCTCTCCCCATACCTGTGTAACACACACACAGATGCCCTGAATGTAAAACTGAACTCACATCCAATTGGATGCTCTATGTCCAAGGTCTCCAGCAACTCACTGACACTTGCCACCAATATGCAGATGAATATCCTATACAGCAAAACCAAGACCCAGTGCATATCACTGCTCCTGAGATCTCTTAAGCATATTGCAGAACCACAAATCTTCCTCAGAAATCATCTGCTGGAATTCGTGCATGAATTCCCGTATTTGGCCAACATTATCACTGACAACCTAAAAGCTGTGGTAGACTTAATAGAGAAGCATCATAAACAATATGCAACTGGCTTTGGGCATACTATACCCAAGATGTATGACCATGAGATGTATCACAGTCGTTCCCAATGACATTCTGAGATGCCGCACAAACACTCCTCGCTACCACTCCACTACACAGATGTTCATAGAAAATTGCAATGGTAATTTAAAAATCATTGTTAGGCGAACACTGTCTAGTCTCATTATCCAGCTGATAAACTGCAGCAACTCGCTCACACAGAGCATCCTAAACAATGAGGCTAAAAGGAGATCTAAATTGTGGGAAAGATGGGATAATGAGGCATCTGTTCCTTAAAGGACATACTCTCTAGTTTTGCTGAGACCCTCACAGAACGTGGTGATTACAAGAGTGGTGTGATTGACAGGCGCCGGGGGGAAGCTGCCAAAGAACTCATTCACACTGAAGAATACAACCACAAGTTGGATGAGATACTGGCAGACAGCAGCAAATATCAGAGGATCACTAAGAACCCAGTAGATGACATTAAATGCGAGGCTAATTGGATCTTTGAGACTTTCAATGCAGCTTCCAACGCCCTTCACATGCTGCCGATCGTAGGGGACTACGACCTTGGCTACATATACGGGAATGTTAAAACCCATAAATCAGGGAATCTATTACACCCCATTATTAGCTAGATTCTTACCCCTACGTACCACCTTACGAAGAAATTGAATACTATTTTGACTACTTACGTTTCAGATGACCACAGTTTGAAGTCCTCTGCGGAGTTTATAGAAGTCCTGAAAATGACACCCGCCAGAGGGATTATTGCATCAATGGACGTGGAGTCCCTCTTCACGAACATCCCCATAGATGAAACAATCCAGATAATTCTGGATCAAGTATATAGAGACTACTTCATGCCCCCATTAAACATTCCTAAACATGAACTCCAAAAACTCCTTGAGATTTGTACAAAAAAGGCCTCTTTCTCCACCCGCAGAGGCTATATGTACATGCAAAAAGACGATGTAGCAATGGGTTCTTCCTTCGGAGTACTTTTCACAAACTTCTACATGGGTGCTGTGGAACGTCGGGTATTCACCACAGTCGTGAAACCGTCTATATATGTGCAGTATTTTGACAGCAATGTTATAAGTGCCAACACAATGGGAGAAATAGAGCACCTTCGACAAGCCTTCCACAACGACAGTGGACTCAACTTCACCATTGCCTCCTCTTCCTTGACATCCTAGTCAGGCAACAAGAGGAGCACTTCATAACGCAAGTGTATACAAAACCCACGAACCTGGGCATGTGCCTGAATGGGGAGAGCGATTGTCTAGAGAGATACAAGCTCACTGCGATCAGTGCCTTTATCAGGAGAGCTCTCTCACACTGCTCTTCTTGGAAGGACACACATTGAATTAAAGTGTGTTGCCCAGGTTTTAATTAACAATGGGTATTCCAACCGGGACATCACAAAATGTATTAGAAGAAACATCGATAAATAGTATCAGCAGGAGCTTCGCTCCCGCCGCCTTTAAAGACGTCAGAAGTATTTCACAAGAAATACAAAGAGGACTGATAATTTATTACAAAAGCAAGAGGACCAGTAGCCTGATCATAAAAAAACAATCCAGCCCTCGTGGTGTAGGTCCCTCTCAAGAAAACTAATGCCCCGGCACCTGCATTGGTATGACAATTATGCAATTTTCCAAGAGGGTATCCTGCCTCTTTCAAGAAGGCGCCATCCATAATCATGTTAAAAACACCCACAATATCAGGATAACCTGAAAGGACATAATTCTTAATATTGGAATTATTGATAAGATGGCATTATTGATAAGGATGCCCTACATATCGGACAGGAGAGACCCATACTCAACACCACGCAAGAGACTTCCCTCCTCCTGACAGTGGCGCATATGGCGCCACCCGCCAGCACCCCAGAGCCAATCAAACAGACCAATCAGGGACTTAATCCCCTGTTCAGCCAATGAAAATTCAGCTCACACAAGACAGAGCACCCGGGACGCTATAAATGCTGATCAGGAGACACTACAGCTTGTTAATTCTTGGAAGTGCTACACATCGGGAGGTAGAAGCCCAGTATGAATGTCACACATCACACAGAAGACCTTCCTCCTCCCCACCACTGTCAGCAGGCAACGTCACCAATAAGGATGAGACTCCGCCCACGAAGAGGACAGCCAATCAGTAGCTGGCCCCCTGATGACATCGTGCGTGACATCACAGGTATTGCTGAATGAAAAGTGAGGCACCAGACTCCTCAAACCACTCGAATGCAATAAATAGTGTTAATCCATCCAACAGAGACCATTGCACTTAGTGATCCCGTCCTGATGATGGCCAAACGAGGTGGCCGAAACATGTAAACGCCTATAGGAAAAACCTGAACAGAAGAAAAAGCATAAGGAATACCGGATAGACCCCTGACAACTACGGCCTGTTCCCAACCTACGAGACACACCCATATACCTGTTGACGACCCCCAGCCTGTCCCTGATACCCCGTTGCCTTTGATAACACCATACTGAAATTCTGTCGACGACCTACAGCACAATGAATATTTGACAGCTACTCTGTAATACCAGCGTCCCAGAAAGACAAATCATAAGGAGAATTGAAAGAATTTTGTATAGAATCAATTCTGTGAATTCTGCCATTATTTTTAACAATCATTATTATTATTATTATTATTATTATTATTATTATTATTATTATTATCATTATTATTATTATTATTATTAATATTTGGGGTCGTCAGTAGGGGGTCTGTCCCATGTTGATCTCCTGTTGGCTGGTCGCAGTAAGTCTTCTTTATCATTAGTCACTTGACCTGGGTCTCAAGCCACTTTCCCCATGTCGATGGTTTCATTCTTGTAATCTTCTAGACCTGTGCGTTGGGTAATGCTGCAGGACGTCATAGCTAATATGATTGTCTTTGCCTGCAGGAGTATCTCATTCGAAGGCGTGGTCTTCCGTAGAGTTGTTGTGTTTGTAGGTGTCATTGTTGGTGGTAGGTCTTCTCATACTCTTGGGGAGAAGAAATTCTTCCAGTGTTGTAATTAGTCTTGGTTTTATTTGCTGGATGAGAAGCACCTCCAGCAGGCGTAACCAACGGGCATCAGGAGCCTTCCTGATGGATCTAAGTGTTCTAGTTGATCACATCCCAGGAGATAGCCTTTTGATGTTTGGTACGGGCGTGGTTCTTAATAGCCTCCTCTTGGGCGTGGCAGGAGAGTTTCTTAGACAGGCGCATGCCGGTCATACCTATGTAGGCACTGCTGCAACTGCGGACTGGGCATGTGTATTGGTATACCACATACTTCTGCTTCAGGAGGTCTCATACCTGTGGGGAGGGGTTGTTTTTCATAATTAGGTCGCGCGTCCTCCGATTATTATTATTTTTTCTAAGGAGAAGGTCTTATATGATCCATGGCTGCTCATTCAAGCAGAATCGTTTCCATTGCTGTTTTTATATATGCGACTCTTCAAAACAGGAAGGAATGTTTCTTTTTTAGCAGTTTTTGTGTAGATACAAAGCAGTTCACATGAAATCCATGCCTTGCATGTTGTCTAGACTGACTCATTTACTATAGTGTTAACGATTTAATCAATCATACCATGAATGGCTGAGTGCCACGATTGAATTACCAACTTTACTTGTAGTTGGCTTTCTTTCTCCTACATTCCCCTCCTCGTTTTCCTACCTAGTGTCTGGTGACGACCCTTTATTGAAGTAAGCATTAATGGGTTCATTATTTAAGGGTGAACATTCTTTTCTGAACAGGTTACTGTTGATTAGTAAATCCGGATAAAAGATAATTGCAGTGTCAGTTGTTCACTAGTGACTGACCAAGATTAGTTCTGTAGAAGTAGGGAAAGAGCAAAGCAAAGCTGGGCTCCTAAATGTAAGTAGGTACAAAGATAATTTATTAATGACACGTGTACTGTATATCTATATTTTTATATATCTATATTTAAGTTTGGTATGACGGCCATGGGAAAAAGGAACGTGTATTTTAGGAGCTTGTTCTTTACTTGAATAAAATAATGTTCATATTTCATCAACGAATAATTTGTTCTGTTCATTGCAGGTTTGTCCATAAGTTCGTGGCCCAAAAGGAAGTTAACGACTAAATATGAGAGTAAATCAGATGTGAGGGTACACATTACTACTCCTTCATCACTTCTTAACTCAAATAGAAGCGCATATCCAAGGTTTTTCTCGGAAAAAGACAGGTACTCTCTCTCTCTCTCTCTCTCTCTCTCTCTCAGAAATCTGTTTCTATAGGTGAGATTTAGTGCCCTCTCAAGAAATTCCTTTTTACATGAGACATCAAAGCAAAAACCTGTTCTATGCATTTTTGTTCAGTATGACTGTTGGCCTCTCTGCCCATCCCTCTGTGTCTATAATTTCAGTTAAAAATGATACACTTTGACCCACTCATCATAATAAGTTACGTTGTGAGATATGGCACTCACAGGCATATAAACTAAGCCCTTGTGCCTTTTTAGTTGCTGTCAACGCAGAGTGTTATATTTGAGATGCAATTTTTGAGTAAGCATTTCATCTCGACACAAAGGAGACGGCAAAGACAGTCAGTGGTGACGCCAGATAACTTCCCAATATAACTTATCACACTCAGAAAAATTTATCGTTGATGAGTCTGATTTAAACTATCGCTCTAAAAGGAGATAAGTCTGTAGTAACATACTGACACTGTTATTGCAAGACATTTCACAGAGATCATTTGCTCTGAAAAGTAACTGTTTCTGTAAGTATTTTTTTCTGACGTCTACTAAGCAGAAAATTCTTTTAAAGTTCCTGCTGCATGCACAGGAGTTTCATCGATTTAGCTTTCTTGAATTAATGTGGAATCCAATTTTCAGTTTGTCTTTAAATTTGTAATCTTATCCCCCCCCCAAAAAAAGTGTCCTATATTTTAGCAATACTAAATGAATTAACGTACGGTTGCGTTAAACATATCAAGTTCCCTGTACTGTTATTTGTTACTCTTTAATTCGATAAGATTTTTAGTTATTGAAATCAGATTAATCGAAGAAAGAAAAAAAACTTTCCAGATTTGTGAGGAGCTGAGCTTTATCTGATATTTCCAGGTCCAGGAAAGCGCATCACTACAAGCGGTGTAGTCCTGTTTACATTCCAGCAAGAGACAATTCTCCTTTGTTCAAGGAGATGCTCCATGATTCCAGAATGCTTGTCCTTCAATTACGGAGGTGATTTTCAGATATGAAATGCTTGCATGTTAGATTATTATATATAAATTTAAGAAAATACTTAGTTTGTAATTTTTTATGGCAGATCTTTCACTCGCTCCATTTTTTATCATCCATCAACTCTGTTGTCCTACTTGAAACAAATACAATATCTTGCACACAGTTATCCTCAACTTTTTCTCTTTTCCAACGTTATTTGTGTTTAATTTCTCTGGGTTCTTGTAATGTATGTCTTTGGTTATATGTAGCATCTGACTCTTATTCAGGGACCCTTGATAGATTCATAGATGGAAACTGAAACCTTTCAGCTTTAAACACATTGTACTTAGAGGCAGTTCCTCGTTGGATGAGTGGATTACGTGCTCCCCTATCGGTTTGGTAGTGCAAGTTCGCTTCACCGCTCTGCCATTGTGGAATCAGTGGAATTTATTTCTGGTGGTCAGAAATTCACTTCTCGGTATAATGTGGTTCGGATCCCACAAAAAGTTGTAGGTCCCATTCCTAAGTAACCAATTGGTTCCTAGCCAAGTAAAATTATCTAATTATTAGGGGCAGCCCTAGGGGAGCAGTTAATCAGCTCTGTGGTCTGGTTAAACTAAGATATACTTAACTTTTGTGCTTTAAAGGTAAAATTCTTCCCTTTTCAGGTCCCTCCCGTACATGCGAGTTGCTCAATGCAACGCCCATAACGTCAGGTCTTTCCTCTACGTCCAACCAGACTGACTGGGACGTTTTCACTTATACAAAGCCCAAAAAGGTTAGTTTTATTATGATCTCGATCTTATCTTATTTAGCTTTCAATTTACAAACCAGTTAATATATTGAGTAAGGAAAAAAACTAAAAACGTTTATTTTTGCAAGATTTTTGTATGGACCGCAAATCTGGAGATGACTAGAAAAGTTTGACAGTGATGCGGACAACAGCACACCTATTCTTTGAAGTGGTTATAACCGAAATGTGGGCTGCTAACTTCAAGTGATTTGGATGTGCATACCTTTGCTTTCTGGTACAAACAGGCTCCCAACATACACCTCGAAACACACACACAAAAAAGTATTTATTGTATAAATAATTGAAATCTATTTATGATAATTTCAGATAATCCAAAATTTGGAAATTCTGTCATATGGAGTCTCCCTCAAGAGGGATCAAAATGGTGCAGGCCAGATAAGTCATCTTGTAGGAAAATAATTATTGTATAATCCTATACTGACCTGGCTGTTTTTTTTTTTCAAGAGCATGGAAACCTTTTAACAAAAGAAAATATATGATAAGTTACATGGTCTAGAAAATTTATACCATCAGAGACAAGTGATAATCAAAATTACATTAACCCAATATTCAGTGAGAACAACTGACTGGCGGCATGTTCTGGGGTTCATGGGATAATGGCCAGGAAAAGTTTCAGTCATCTATTTCCATGATAAGATCATAAAATACATTACGACTTATTCCCAAGTGTGTAGTTCAAGCCACTGAATTGGCAGGAGACTCTGTGAGGTACATAACTTATCATGCTGAACTGTGGTTGACTCTGTGTCAAAAGATTACCTGGTTTAGTCCTCATTCACGCACACTCTCGAAAATATGGTGTTCATTCAAGCAGTACTCATGAAATGTCTGAAGATAATAATTTGACTGAAACTATTCGATCTTTCGTAATACTTTGTAGCCAATTGTTTGCTCTTGTTTAAACCCTGAATAGGTGTGACGGGTCGTGCATGACCCGAGGAGTGTTACAAAAAACATATTTTTTCCCATAAATCCTCATCTATCTCGAATGGTGTGATCGATCTGCAAGAGGCCAGCAAAACACACACTACAATAATGTCAGAACCTGCATTTGCCTTGTCTTTGTCCTTCCCCCTTTTCTGAGTAAGTATTTGATTTGAATATGTGTGGGATACAAAGGCAAAGTCACCAAGTAGTCATTTCCTGTCTAACTCTGTTGACACTTATATAGTTTTGTATTGCTGGAAACTGTAGGTAGATGGCGTGTGTACATTATGCATACCATAGGTTGTGGCTGAGATGCCTTATATTGCCATTTACTGCGATTTCCTTCCAATGCCAATTTCTCAGTTTTTTTTTTTTTTTTTTTTTTTTTTTTCTCATCAACAATGGCCAGCAGGCAGTATTCTCTGGACATGGATGTCATCAACTTACTTCTTATGGAATTGGAAAGTGATACTGATGGTAATTTAGAGGCTGCTGATACCTCTATGGCAATAAGCTCAAGTTTGTGTAACGAAGGGTTGGGGGTGAAAAAGATGACCTTGAAATGATTACGAGACAAGAGAGAGTGAGAGATACAGGGAGAGAGAAAGAGAGAGACAGACAGACAAAGAGAGACAGAGAGAATAACATTTCTAGGATAATATGAATTTATTCTATAAAAAATATTAGCCACTTCCTATATCATTTAGGTACCAAAAAAATTCGTGAAATTTTGACAATTTTCTTGGCCAAAAAAACTTACCCTTTTTTTCTCTTTTCTGATTTTGACCTTTATGGGTCCAACACCTTTTCTGGCAGTCACATATTGTAAATAGTAGTTTTAGAAAGGATTCCCTCAATTTTTGTGTGTATATAGCGTATTTTGTATTTTTAAAAAATATTTTCATAAATTATTGTTTGACAGAAAGAGAGAGGGAGACAGAGAAAGAGAATAACATTTATGATATAACAGTAAATTGCATCTTAGTGCAGATCTTTTTACATAATTCTGTTCTAGGATTATGTGAATTTATTCTATAAAAATATTAGCCACTTTTTCAATTCTGGTCTTTAAAATAAAAGAAAAATTAAGACCTTTCCTTTCTGGACATTAGTTTGTCATCCACGAATTGATATACAAGTAGAAGTTCTATTGAGCTACTAAAGTGCACATAATATGTCTTGTGTCCAAAATCAAGATAATTAAATACAGAAAGGTATAATTCATGCAAGAAACACACCCAACTTATTTTTATAAATCTAATTCATGGTTACAATAGAAAATCTAGCATTTTCATAGCTACCTAAAATTTATCAATAGAAATAGTTGATGGCTAGAACTTGCCTGAATTTGCCTCTTATGACAGGGAGAACATCTGAGGGATTTCACATCAAAGATGATCACCTGGAGCTAGTACAGTGGTGACTAGTAAAGTGTTTGGCATGTACTAGTACAATGGCGACTAGTACAGTGTTTGGCATGTTGCATAATTTTTAGGTCTTTACAGCATGAATAAATAATCAAAGGCTTTAAGAAATCCTGTGAAGGAAAGCCTACGAGATATCAATCTAGAATCATCAGTTAATTATCAGAAGACAGAGGCAAATCTAAACATGATTTATTTTCATCTCAGTGTCCTCAAGGCGGTGTTCCAGTAACCTATGACATTCCTCCAAACAAACAAGGACCGACTGTGGAGGGATATACCTGTACTGCAAACGCCTGGATTCTGCAACAGCTTCAGATGGGAAAGACAAGTATATACTACGTATATATATATATATATATATATATATATATATATATATATATATATATATATATATATATATATATATATTATTTTACTGCAAGAGGACAAAGAGGCCTTCCTGATTGTTCTTGCTTTAAACCAACATTGCCACAGTAATAGATCGTTATGATAATATAGAAAGCTATTATGAGAAAAGAATATATCGAGCCACTAATGCACTTTGTGCAATTTCACCTATAAGTAATTCTTGATATTAACAGCCCATCTCCTATAACTGTGATCCTGACCAGAGCTAATTTAAGTAGGACTATCTCTCAATTCATGTAAATCAGATACCCCACATTTCTTTACAAATTTTTCGTGGATTCATCCAACTGCACCGCATTCAAGCTAATCATTTCATTCAGTTTCATAATAAAAAAGTTCTTAAATCTTGAATCTGAAAGCAATATGTAGTTCGTTAATAGGATTTTTCTTTCTTTAGGTTGTCATATGGTTTTGAATAATCAAAAGGATTTCAACGGATTTG
>NC_061092.1:72535873-72577055 GCF_015104395.2 Macrobrachium nipponense
GAGTCTGGAAAAACTAATATTTGGGTCTGTCTGTTCGGTTCTCCTTTTTCCACACTTGAATTCAAGTTTTTTTCTTTAAATTAAAATTTATTTTCATCCATATCTTTACACTTTTCATACTGTATTTATTACACAAGGTTTATCCAAATTTTCAAGATTTGATTCACTAAGCATTAATTGGTCATAATTAAAATCAAGGAGGTTCAGAGGCCATACAGCCTGCGTGAATAGGCTAATGAGGTTGGGAGCATTCATTATGAAAGCAAACAAGGCGTGATCCGACCTCCAGCTTACTCAAGGCGCATGTACGATTTTCCCTTTACGCATAAGTTGTAAATTGTATATTCTTAACTTATGTAAATCAAAAAGTGCTAAAATCTACGGTCAAATAGAGCCTTATTTCACCAACGAAAACTTAAATAAATACTATATATTTCATTAGAAATAATTGTTCTGTACTGTTCATAGCTCACATTTTTAATTTTTTACATTTTCATTCTAATAGATAAATCATAAATATCCTATCCGAAAATTCCTGTATCTTTAACACAACGCAAAACACCCTTTTCAGACCTTTTCAGGCTCTTACATAGACTTTCCTAACCTCCCCAATAATGACAACAATGGAGTAGTTTGTAGGCTTACTCTCCGAGTAAGCAAAAAATATCCACAGGCAACCAGACTTAAAAGTTAACAGCGGCCTTGTATCTTTCAACTGTCGGAAGAAAAATATTAAAATCATAAATGGTTGCATGTCTTTTTATTTAAGGGAAAATCACATCATAGAATTCATGATTTTCGGTGAAAACTGTCTAACTAAAAACAAAGAACATCACCAAAAAAACTTAATATTTTCCCATTTTCTTTATTTGTCATTATCAGAATAAACATTAGACCTAATATATAATAAGAATAAAACGCAGAGTGGTCTGATTCTTTGAATTCTTTTATAATTAGATACCTACGAAGCCAAGTGCGTCTCAGTGTTCTCAGCCAACAATGATGGCAGGAATCATTAGTATGTATATACTTGATTTCATTCACTCACAGTAGTGGTGGACATTTTTGGTCAAATATAATCATCTGAGGGCATCTCTATCCCCGGCAACAGCCACCCGCTTCTCTGGAATGTTTTAGAATGCTCTAAAATACAAGTCCACATACAGTGTTTTTGTGTTGTATACTTAATGTGTACTCTTTTAGGTAGGACTACCCAGTGGGTGTTTGCCATATATTCAAATTTTGTAGTAATATAGATATATATATATATATATATATATATATATATATATATATATATATATATATATATAGGTATAAGCCCTGAGGGAAAGATAAACGATGGATTTTCTGCGAGATCTTTCGACTCAACGTCCTTTACTTAGCAGACAAACTGACTTACATGAGAAATTGAGGGTACAGGAAAGGTCGTATAAGTGACAGATAGGGATTATAAGGAGATTAGTACCTAGAATCCGACACACCTGGAGAATGAGTAACCTTTCCAAACAAGCATAAACATGGGTACAATTTAAGAACATAAAGATTAAGTCCAACTGCTCACACACAGGTGCAAGCTGACCACATTCAGACCTTTGGTAAAGAAAAACTTATTCACAAAACATATTAAACATACATATACAAAGAAAATATATCTAAGGCAACTAATTTGCATTTAAGTCTGTAATTATATCTTTGAAGTCATTCTTAAAGATGTTATAAATACAAGGGTCTAAATCAAACAGGCCACAACTAATATCAAAATTACAATGGGAACTAAGCTGTAATATGGCAGATTCTAAAAGATTCCGTGATAAGACATCATTTGATCTTGCAATTACTGAACTACCAATCCAATCTATCCGGTGGTTGTTTTCTCTTAAATGAATAAATATTGCATTAGATGTTTGCCCAGTTTGACCGAATATTTATGCTTTTGCCCTGTATAATCCTTTAATTGTCTTGTCCCTGTGTGTAAGCAGTTGGACTTAATCTTTTTGTTCTTAAATTGTACCCATGTTTATGCTTGTTTGGAAAGGTCACTCATTCTCCAGGTGTGTCTGATTCTAGGTACTAATCTCCTTATCATCCCTATCTGTCACTTATACGACCTTTCCTGTACCCTCATTTCTCATGTAAGTCAGTTAGTCTGCTATGTAAAGGTTGTTGAATCGAAAGATCTTGCAAAAACTCCATTGTTTATCTTTCCTTCGTGGCTTATACTTTTATTTATGGAATTATCACGTTCCAAACTTTCGTGATTATGTTATACAGACATACATACATACATATATATATATATATATATATATATATATATATATATATATATATATCACTGTGCATACTGAATTTGTTGGGCTTGATGGTTCCCATCGACTAAAAAACTCTCCTTCAGTTGACATATATGAAAATATATTAATTCCGAGGTAGAGCGAACTAGATAATAAAGGACATTTGTAGCTCGATGTATTTTTATATATATATATATATATATATTATATATATATATATATACACATATATATACATATTATACACACATATATATATAGTATATATATATATATTATATATTATATATAATATATATATATTATATATAACGATATATATATATAATATATATACACATATATATACATACATTTATATATTATATATATATATATAATAGTATAAAATATATATATATATATATATTATATATATATATATTATAATATATATATATATATACATATAGATATGTATATATATATCAAGCACCACAGGCACATAATGGATCATAAGTAGGAGTGATTATACCTTTATTTATGCATTTATCATGTTCCAAACTTTCGTGATTCAGTTATACATACATATACATAAGCAAATAACACAGGAAATGATAGTCAGAATTCCAAGCGCTTTCGTCTTTACTAAGCCATTTTCATGGAACGAATGTAATATATCACACGGTCACAATCCTAAACATAGATTCACCCTAACCGAAATTACAAAGTACCCGTACAGTCCAAAACATGTAAAAATATATTAATTTTGTTGCTTATATTTATCTACAACTTTTTTCATTATGAAAGCATCAAGTTTAAATAAACCAAGACATAAATTTAGAATATTTCCATTATTTGACTTGATGAGACAAGATTCAATGATATTCCTTTTAACTGTGTCATTACATGGGATTAAGGCTCTTACTTGACTCTTGTTAATAGGATGATCTAAATCCCTCATATGTATGAATAATGCATTCTATATTTGCCCAATTCTCACAGAATATTGCTGCTGTTTGAGACGTTGTGAAAGAGATTTACCTGTTTGTCCGTAATAGACTTTATCACACTTTTTGCAAGGAATTTCATATAAGCAGCCTGGAAGATCTTTAGGAGAATTTTTTATTACTAAACTCTTGACATTAATATTACTGAAAACATTTATGTTAAAAAGCTTTAAAATTCTAGGAATATCTAATAAACCTTTAATTTTAGGGTAATTTCAGTATTTTATGCTTACAAAATTCAAGTTTGTCATTAGTTAAATAAAATGTTTTTCTAGTCCTTGGGTATTTAAGTTTCAATGCAATATCATAAATAGTTTTAATCTCAGCGTCAATAAACTGAGGGCTACAGACACGTCAGTTTTCGCGACGTCCATGAACACGAATTCTGCCATGAGTATAATTGCTAGTTATTCTCTTTTATAAATTATTTCCCTCTTGGAGTGGTCGTGATGCATTGTGTAAATTGCCTGAATGTTTAGCCTTGTGATCGGTGGTACTACCTGCCTTCCTGATGCATGTCCTGATCAGTACAATGCATTTGATTTGGAAGGCGCCAATTTCATTTTCTTGCAAGCAATCTGACTGTGGGATACATCCATGGATTTTTGAATGACGCAATTCTCTATTTTTCAAGGTGGGACATTCCCTGTCATTATTGGTGTTTAAGCCATTTTCTTCACTTGCGTTGTCTTGCTGCCTTTCTCGGGCCTTCGCTTTTTTATAAAACTGTTTATGATACCTATAGCACATTTCACTTACGATTGCACACACACACACACACACACACACACACACACACACACACACACACACATATATATATATATATATATATATATATATATATATATATATATATATGTGTGTGTGTGTGTGTGTGTGTGTGTGTGTGTGTGTGTATAGATATGAATGTATGTATATATAAAAGTCCGAGATGAAAATGTCAGCAAATTACCATATTATATAAATACAGTAGAAACACGAAAATACTTTGTGTGCCTCTGTGCCATTTGTAATTATACAACGCACAATTTTATACATGTATGAGAACGTGTAGTCACCCCCTGTAACTAAAGCCTTGCAAACAAGTTGGATCGTGAAGTCTCCAAAATACACATAATATGTGCTGAACCATCTTGCAAAGTATGTAAAAAACATAGAGTAAAGTCTTTTTCATATTATTTTGCGATAACGCTGATCATATCGCAGCTACTGTCTTTTAAGACTGTGCATGTGTGTGTGCGTATGCTTGTGCAAGTGTTTATGCTACTCACTGTTTGCCCTCCGTCAAAGCCTTGTTGTCAGGGGTGAGCTGTCCCTCCTCTTTACCTCGAAAGGTTATCGAAAATATAAGCAAGCATTTATCACCGAATTTTTATTAGGGAATAATTCGCTCTTCACCATATTTATTATCACTAAATCCTCTAAGCAACGACAACGTCACTCATAAACATGCCTGGGTACGTGACGCTGTCACCATCACAAAACCTTCAAATGAAAAAAAAAAATATAAAAGTTCCCATTAAATATGATGATTTTATTATTGTATGGTCAAACCTCCAGCCCAAATGAAGTATTGATCCTCGAGAGTTTTCATCAAACAACTTGTTCCGCAGTTGAACAACCAGACCACCTCCACCCCATTGTATCTTTCTTAAGCCTATTGTTTTTGTATGCATTCGTTTAGTTTTTGTTTATCTCTTGCCATGGTAGGTCGACCCCCAGTACACCTCAAATATTTTTTTTAACTTAGCATTTTACTAATTTATTTATTTGTTAATTCTTTTTAAACTTTGTCTGAACTTTCAGTTAACGTATGTGCTTTTAATTTCTCGTGTTGTATATTTATCTACAACTATTGTTAGTGTATTTTTATGTGTGTGAAGTTTCGGTCTTCATTTAAAATAGTTTTTAAAATGATTTTTAGACAATTTTCAAATTAATTTAATTTAAATTGGTCATTATTTATTATACATACCCTGAGAATGATTCTGCTGAATGCAAAACGCGTCGGTTGGAATAATTTGTAATACTTCGCCATGTTTGTTCCTGCTCCTGCTCCTGCTCCCTTTGGCTGACTCGCCTGCTTTCTCCGTTCACACACGCACACACACACACACACACACACATATATATATATATATATATATATATATATATATATATATATATTTATATAATATACATATACATTTATATATATATGTGTATGTGTGTGTGTGCATCATGTATCTACAACTGAATCGCGAAAATATGGAACATGATGAATATATAAATAAAGGCAAATGCACAAAAGAAAGTGAAAAAGCAGAGTGGAGCCAGGCCTTTCGACTTACTGTCCTTTATTTAGCAAACTGATAGAAATATAAAAATAAGTTTACAAAGAAAGCTTGTACAATATACAGACGGGGATTATAAAGCAAAACAGATTAAATAAATAAATAAATAAGTAAATATATGTATACATAAATATAAATGTATATATATATATATATATATATATATATATATATATATATATATATATATATAAATAACGAGGCCACCGCCTCCGTTATTTACTTTGGTAGCGAAAGCCATAGCGGCAGGCACTGGGCTTTGGCAACACTTTCTCTCTCTCTCTCTCTCGACTGGCAATATCTCTCTATCTCTATCTCTCTCCATTTCATTAGGTCATCAAATCGGAATCAGAACTACAAAAATATAACATTTATTAAAAGCAAAGTATCAATTGAATAACTCAGATTCTTACAGGATGATTAAATGGAATGATAACTCAAAGTTCAGATAACTGAACAGTATTTAACAGTCTATTCAGTAATTAGTCAAACACCACTCCACTCTTCTCCAGAATATGGTTCCCCCTGCCAGTACAGTTCCCTCCACTAGAACCACCTGTTAGGAGACAGAACTCTATGATAAGCCCAAGAACACAATTAAATGATCACATAAAAACAGGTAATCTCTGAAATAAATATTCAAATACAATCCAGCCACACTTTGGCTAAAGCACAGTAATTCTTACCCATTTTCAGCCAGGTTCACTTCACTTCATAGAAAAACGTTGGCAGAGCCATCCTGGCTCTTTCTCTCCCCGTAACCGTCTCTATGGTTCAGGCTAATTGCATGCTATTATGAACGGACATAGCTCGTAAGGACGCACGAATTCGCACCCATCATATACGCCCTGTAACTGCTCTAATCCAGTTTCAAAGTCACCTTTGACGAACGCCCATAACTACAGGACGAACGTTGACCTGCTTAGGTAAGGATCTTAATGTCACACCATCCAACAAGACATATCAGCATTCCTAAGCTGTGATGTTCTCTGTCTCCAAGGGAAGCTAAAAACGATCTCAAAGCGTGTGACATACAACAATGTCTCATACATATCATATTATCATATTATCAGTCTTTATATGTTACACACACACACCCACACACACACACACACACACACACACACACACACACACACATATATATATATATATATATATATATATATATATAAGCGAATACCACAAATGAAATACAGTTGGAAAGAAGGTTACAAGGTAAACAAAAAGATCACAAATACCAAATGGTTAATTGTCAAAAGGGTAAAAATCAAATTAATAACGAGGATAATCAGATATCACACGGTCACAAACTTAAACCATAGATTTAACCATAAGAGAAACGAAATCTTAGCCATACAAAGTCCAGAAAACATGTAAATTTATCTACAACTATTCTAATTATGAAAGCATCGAGTTTAAATAAATCAAGACTTAAATTTAGAACACTTCCATTTTTGACTTGATACACGTTTCAGCAATAATTTTTAAGTGTGTCGCTACACCAGATTAAGGATCTTGTTTGACCCCAGTTAATAGGAAGATCTAAATCTCTTATATATACGAATAATGCATTCGATATTTCTTCAGTTCTCACAGAATATTGGTGCTGTTTGATTCGTTGTGAAAGTGATTTTCCAGTTTGTCCGTAATTTACTCTTATAACAGTTTACGAGAAATCTTAAATATGCAGTCAGAAAGATCTTTATATTGAAAAGCTTCAAAATTCTAAGACTCTCAAAACCTTTCAACATACGGTAATTTGAGAATGTTGTCTTTACTAAATTCAAGTTTATTATGAGTCAAATCAAATGTTTTTGTAGCTCTTTTGCATGCCACATCTACAAAAGTCCTTGGGTATTTTAAGAGTCAAGGTAATATCATAAATAGTTTTAATCTCAGCGTCAATAAACTGCTGGCTACAGACATGTAAAGCCCTTAGGAATATCCCAGAAAAAAACAAAAACAGATAATTTAGCATTTTGAAGGTGATTAGACTAGTAATGAACAAAAGAGGCAATTATAGTTGATTTTCGAAAGACTGAAAAGGTGTAATTTCTATCATTTCTATGGAATGTTACTTCAAGAAAATTCAAATTACAATTTCTTTCTTCTACAAAATTTTATAGAAGGGAATAAATTATCAAGTTTAATAAGGAATTCCTGGAGATTTTCGTGAACTGGCCAAATACAAAAAAAAATCATCCAGCATATGTATTCAGTTAGAAAAGCCCAGACTTCAAATGCACTGTTCATCCATCTGAGTGAAAAATCTCATTGTATTAATTGGGGTGATACCTCGGTAATTGCTAGATCTAATGATTATGTTCCAAGAAATTTACTGGAATCGGCAATTATACAAATCTCTAATAAAAGCAACCTAAATCTTAGTCTGGGAATGTACCACTTGGACCCATATATTTGTAAGATGTTTATGAAGGACCCTAAGATAAATGAACTACTAATAAATTAGTCCCACATGTATATAGTTAAGTTATTAGTTCCTTTCTCTCTCTCTCTCTCTCTCTCTCTCTCTCTCTCTCTGGTTCGATATTCTCTCTCCCTCTTTCTCTTGCTTGATATATATATATATATATATATATATATATATATATATATATATATATATATATATATATATATATATTTACATTTTCTTTCGTCTTTTGATTAATAGTAATTTTTTGGAAAATTTGTGTAAATTTCATGATATTAAATTGTGTATGCTTAATTGTTTTTTCAAAATGTACTGTTTTCTGGAAGAATAACTTGTTTACTGCGTGTATCTTCCAAGATGTGGCTACCCTCAGGCGTTAACTCGTTTCTGTAGAGTGAAATCGCCCTTATTGCTAATCTTGTAGTGTCAGTTTGGATATTAAGCCTTCTTTTGACTATGTTTTCCTCTGTAAAATCAGTTTGCCATAGTAAAGGGTCTGAACAGGACCGAAAGTACTCTGCTATCTATCTTTTTCATTTTTTCCTTCGTGGCAAAACTTTTAACCTTTATTTATACATAGCAACTCACGTTTTATATACTTCGTGATCAAGTTATTCATAGAGATATATATATATATATTATATATATATATATATAGATTTATTAATTATATATACATATAGATAGATCTCTATATATAAATATATCTAGAGATATAGGATATATATCTAGATATATATAGAATATAGATATCTATAGATATATATTATATCTATATAGATCTAATAGAGATAGAGATATATATATAAGTAAGATATATGATATATAAATAATACGATAATATAATATATATCTTATATAGTATATAGATATAGAGAATAGATAATATATATATATATATAAATAGACGTATAATCTGTAATAGATATATAGATATTTGAGATATAGATAGATATATATGTATATATCAGATAGAAGATATATTATAGAGATTCTATATATATTAGAGAAATTAGAGATATATAATATATGATTAATATATATATATATATATATAGTATAGATAGTTATATATATATATATATATATGATATATCGTGGATATATATATATAGATATATATAGTATATATATAGTAATAGAGGGTAAGATATATATATTATATATATATATAATAGTCTATATATATATATTATATAGACATAATAATTATATATATATTATAATATATATAGATATATATATATATATATATCATATATATAATATATATATATATATATATATCTTAATACAGATATATATAATTATATATATATATGAGATATATATATATATATATATATATAATATATGATATATAATATAGAAATATATATATATATATATATATAGATATATATAGATTATATATAGATATATATATATATAGAGATATATATACTATATATATCTATATATATATAGATATATAGTTTAATATATAATATTAATATATATATATAATATATATATATATATATATATATATATATATATATCTATATATATAGAGATATTTATATATATATATATATATATATATACTATATATATATATATATATATATATATATATATCTTCTATATAGATACTATACTATATATAAATAATATATATCCTATATATATATATCTATATATACTATATATATATATATCATATTCATATATATATATATAAGATATATATATATCTATATGATATATATATATATATATATATATATATATATATAAATATCTATATATTATATATATATATATATATACTATATATATCTATATATATATATAGATATATATATATATCTATATTTATAATACTATATATATATATATATATATATATCATATATATATATATAGATATATATACATCTATATATATATATATCATATATATATATATATATATATAGATATATATATATATATACATAGATATATATACTTATACATCTATATATAAGGCAATTTCTGTCTGTTTGTTTGTTGTCTATGCATGCCCAGATATGGGGGCCAAAAGGTACCCTCAATAGTAAGGTGGTCCAACCAATCCTGAGAATGGGGCTAAAGGGTTTCCTACAATATTAGGGGGCTGGAGGCCTACGCCCTTTCGACTTACCAACCAGGGGAGAAGGGGGGTATAGCCCACCTACCCCGACTTTGATAGCATGGGTGTGCACAGCCCCTCTTTGGAAATTAGGGCAAATAGGGTCAAAGATGGGCCAATTGCATTCAAATTTAGTAATATGAGTCAACGCAAATGACTAGTAATACATTTAACATAAATATCAGAGTTTAAATATATGCTGAATTTTATCAAGGGCAGTTTATGGGGGTCTTGCTATGAAAATCTTTCCTGAGCAACCTGTCGCAACATGTAATAGCCTGCCGTTGGTTGGCAGTGCCTGATGAGCCAGTCAGCGACGCAGCAGCTAAGGAAAGATGTACTTCCAGGTCATTTAGAAGTGAGTGTGCGTTCGATAACAGGTCCGAAGGACGGGTACAGCTGCTAGTGTAAAAGAAAAATGGTTTACATACGAGAAAAAAGCATTTTCGTCCAGTCAATCAATACTTACGGGGTTTTGTCACTCGGGGTAATTGTCATTATCTGGTAGTCATTACCCAAAGCAATTGGTCATGTATCATCTAGTAGTTTGCCATGCTGGTTTCAAATTTGTCTAATTCTTTGGAATATACGCAGTCTGTTACATAGTACTTACAAGTAGTAAATGTCATGGTTTGATTATCAGTAAATTTCAAGGGGGCGAAATGGTGGCATCTTCCAACACCGCTTTCCGGAGCCTCTTGTTAAAATCATTGTTAAAACAAGCAAGTTCCAAATATTCCAATCTTTTATCGGTCTCTCTTTCCAGAAGGTAATTTCCATTCTTCGAACAGGCTTGGATGCCCCAAAATTGATATCTGGAAAGGATATCATCTTGCTTGTCTGAATTTGTCTGTCTACTGGATATTAAAAAGAAAATGAGCTGTAATCGTAATTTGTATTCATTTACGTGCATTATTAATGCTTTTTGTTTAATTGTTTCTGATACTATAAAGTTTCAGTTATAGGTTTTTAGAATAAATGAAATTTATACCAATAACTACGAAGTACCATATGGTACTTCATAGTTATAGCTGTGAATTTCATTTATTATGAAAACCTATAACTGAAACTTTATAGTATCAGAAACAGTTAAACAAAAACCTTTAATAATGCATGTAAATTAATTGAGTCACCTATGCTCTTGCTAACTTTCATTGTCACCTTTCTTGAGTGAATTACAGCAAGATTATTGCAATCATTAGATATCTTGTCATGAAACAGAATTACAAGACTATTATTGGCATGTAAGATATTTCATTTACAATCCTTTCCCATCAGCACTTACATTTCTGTTGATTCTATTGTATAATTGTGTAATTGCAGATATATTAATCTACATTCTGCTCTAATCAGTGCCTTCGAAATCTTTCAAGTTACAACTTCTCGAGTCCTATTGGCCCTGGGAAGTGGGTAAAAGAGTGCTGTGTATGTGGTAGTGCTTGGCCCTTTCTACCACAAAAATGTCATCTGACCAACCTCCAACCGCCGCTCTAGTGACTCTAGCACTTAGAAATGCCTCTGCCCTACACAGAAGTTCTGTACTCGCAGACAATTTTCCTTACTTTATGTAATACCAATCGAACCATTCCGGGGTCCAGTCTGCTATACAATCGGCTAATGGAGCCTTTCTCCAACGAGGAAATTAACGGCGATCTTGGGATCCCAAGAATGAAGGAGCAGACAGAGAAGCAAACAATACCTGTACCTAAGGAGAAATTGATATAAATATAGCACCCCACTCAGATTTGAAGATCTCTATTTGCAATTCTATACTAAGTAAGTGGCAGGAGCGATGGTCATTTCCCCTTCTGGGTAATAATAAGAAATTAAAAACTATTAGACCTCAAAGAGGTTTTAGGTAATCATCCTATCAAAGTGACTGGAGGACTGAAGCTATTTTAATAAGATTGGGGACTGGTCACAGCTAACACGCAGTTTTCTTCTTGATGGTGGTAGTGCTCCAGTGTGTGTGTTCACTGTGGCAGCCCTTTGACAGTTCAGCACATTCTGGTCAACTTCACCAGGTATGTAAATGAGAGGTGGAGGTACCATTTAGATGGTAAAGCCATGACTGAAATTTTAGGAGACAACATTGATGTTGGCCCTGATTAATGTTTTTCAAGGGATTGTGATTTTTATAAAAATATCTTGTAATTTCATATAGAGATGTATCTTTTTTAATTTTATTTATGGCAGTTTTTAATTCCATCAGAAATCAAATCTCGATTTTATCATTTTAAACATTGATCTTTAGAGTATTTATTTTAAACTCATTATTTATATCATTTTCATTAAACTCGTCATTTATATCATTTTCATTAAACTCGTCATTTATATCATTTCCATTTTCATTCATTGTCATCATAGAGCTGAATGACCCTGTAGGTCACACTGTTGGCTTTATGCCTAAATCAAATTCCATTCCAGGAGCGATCCACGAAAAACTTATCCTCTCTCAAGAAAATATTATATATCACCTGTTCGGTGGAAATCTATGCTGATGACCATTACAAACTGCCTCCAAAGGGGCTTGCTGATCCAATCCTACCTGCAGTGTACCATACGATGGAAAATGCCTTCAAAACAATAAATCCCTTTCAGAAAAAATTGACGAGACATCAGAAAAAATTGAATGAGCAAATGACAAATTATCACTGATCTGGGACGTGATCAAAAGATTACAGGAGTCATCCAATAGTTTTAAAACTGAGGAAAAAAATAATAGTCTTTCACGAATCTGGGATGCCATCAAAGAAGAGCAGGAATCATTAGACAATTACACAGCAAGCCACCAAACTCCTTTGAATGTGGCATCAATTACTTCATGACCTCCCAACAACACAAGAGAAGTTAGGGTGCAATGTGAAGTCGAGGGGGTCATACCCTCCTAAGTGGGAACTACCCTCTCTCCATCAGATGGACTTCCAACCTTCTCTCTCTCTCAAGTGCCTCTGATGGACTATAGATCCTCAGTGATGATCACCAGCCCTCATGAGTTTTCCAACCCTCTCTCTCCTCGCAAAACCCCCTGTTGTGGATAAGGATGGGAATGATCATGAAAGGACTGGTGTCTGGCAGGCACAAGAAAGTAAGAAAAAAAAGAACCTCTCGTTAACCTGACTGGACCAAAACCCAACAATTGTTATTCACAATTCATGCTCATTGATGAAGCTAAACGCCATAGTAGAGAGAGTCAAGTTTTTCACGGGCTCCAACCCTCCCATAGAAAATTAAACATAAAGTGACCAACAGGATCACCTGGTTATTTCAACACCCTAACGTTCTTAACAGTAAGAATTTCCGCCCTAATATTAAAGTTTATAGATATAACCTAGTTCAGAACCAACCATCCGGGACGGGAACTTACTGACACCCCGAGCAAGGGCTTAGGAGCAAGTTCTCCAGTTGGCCAATACCCCATCCACCCAAATGATAAACCCATTCATTTTCCATCTTCGAGAGTTGCTTTGGATACAGTAGATATAATCTCTTGGAATATTTTTGGCCTCAGGCGGAACATTTCCCCCGTAAACATGTTCTGCAAAAACTTCAAATTACCATTGTATTACAAAAAACTCTCCTCTGGTCCTATGACCTTACCATGTGCGATTACGGCATGAAGATGTCAGAGCTTTCTCGAATTCATTGTCTGACAATATGGTAAATGTGTTGACATATAGGAGTGATAGCCTACTGGGGCTTCAAGTAACAGTAGAGGACTCTAGTAATTCATGTTTGTGGTCTGGGAAAATAACAATAATTTCAATCCATACTGCATGATCCTAGTTGAGTTACACAGTATCCTTCACAATTCTACTACTGATCATATTTGTATAATTGGGGATCTTAATTCCAATCCCACAAAACTATATAACGAACTTACTTGCTTCTATCCTCATTATGCTCACCAAATTGCGACTCCTTGGCTGAATGAACCACTGCATCGCCTCCCAACAACTTCATGAATCTGTTGTGGCCTGCAACTTTGGCTATGATCATACAACGGACTATGATCACATCGCTTACAAAAATCATTCAGTACCCCGTCCCTACCTACCATGAACCCCCTAACTGATGACCCCCCTGCCATTGACTAGGATTTTAAAAACCAGCAGAAATCAGCTCCTTTAGGAATACCACTAAACCAGGCAGCAGTCGTAATTCAACCGGCAAACACCATGTTGTGCATTAACCAAAATGTAGAAATGACCATCGCAGGAGAGATCTGAAAGAATTTTACTCAAATGTACTTTCTGCTAAGCTTTCCTCTGGCAGGGATACCTTTAAATCTCATCACTGCAACTTATATAATATACCTGGCTGGAATGATTTGGTTAAAGATATGTATACAAATTCACGAGAAATGTTTTACTGTTGAAGCAGAATGGTAGCCCGAGAGAAGTATATTTCGCACAGCTAACGAGACAGGTGAGAGTGCAGTTCAGACTTGTCCTTAAACACTACAAACTGAATGAAAAGCAAATAAGAGCTGATACAATGTCTAGGAATTTAGAATCTGGCGATTACCCTCATCTTTGGAAAGACATTCAAACCCTAAATCCTAATACTAAAAAGCTATCACAAAGAGTAGGAGAAGCCATCAGTGATGAGGCTATTGCAAGAATGTGGAGCGATCACTTTAGTTCTATCCTGAATTGTAGAAGCAATCAAGATTCCTTTAGGGATGTATATATAAGAGCTCCTTACTTTTGAAATTCAATTTCATTTTGCCAATCGTATTATGCCAGATAACATCAGTGATGCCAAAAACTACATACTTAAGAATGGAATGCTGAGCTGCAATGGTCTACCTGCTGAAGCTTTGAAATTCTGCCATCCGATTATTTACATTTAATTAGTTGCTCTATTCAATGCATGAATAATTCACCAGTTTCTCCCCAGCTCCCTACTTTTAGTTCGCTTAATAATGTTAATAAAAAACAAGCTAAAGTATGCAGTTGACCCTGGCAATTATCACCCATTTGCAATTACTACGACTGCATCAAAGATACGCAAGTCAGTTCTTCTAGTGAGACTTCTACCCTTTCTACATACTATGGACAACCAACTCAGCTTTAAAGCAAATCACTCACCCGACGCGTGCATCTACATCCTCAAAGAATTGCTGAACTTTCACCTAGCATCAGCCCTGCCTAATTCCCCTTGTTTTGTAAATGTGAGAAAAGCATTTAAGAAGGTACACTAGCTGAAGGTCTTTTTGAAGCTGCACAAGTGAGGCACACCTATTTAATTAGCATTTATGTTGCTGGCTCTCCACACAGCATTTCTGTGTCAAATGGGGTAATGTATCGCTGTACACCTTCAGCTCCCTAAACGGGCTCCAGCAAGGGGGCATGCTCTCTCCATACCTATTTAATGCGTACACAGGTGCCCTGAATGTCAAACTGAACTCACTTTCCATTGGATGCTCTATGTACAAGGTCTCCAGTGACTCATTCACACTTGCCACCAATATGCAGAGGAATATCCTCTACAATGAAACCAAGACCCAGTGCAATCATCAGCTGGAATTTGTGCATGAATTTCCGTATTTGGACCACATTATCATGGACGACCTGAAACCTATGGCTGTCATAATACTGAAGCGTCATAAACAATGGCTTTGGGCGAACTATACCCGAGATACCATGAGACGTATCACACTTGTTCCCACTGACATTCTAAGATACCGCACAAACACTCCTCGCTACCCTTCCACCAAGCAGATGTTCATACAAAATTGCATTGGTAATTTAAAAATCATTGTTAAGCGAACCATGTCTAATCTGATTATCTGACCGAGAAACAACAATAATTCCCTGATGCAAAGCATCGTAAGCAGTAAGGCTACAAGAAGATCTAAATTATGGGAAAGCTGGAATAATGAGGCATCTGTTCCTTAAAAGAGTTATTCTCTACTTTTGCCGATGCCCTCACAGAGCACGGTGATTACAAGAGTGGTGTGATCGACAGGCGTCTGAGGGAAGCAGCCAAAGAACTCCAAGCTCAAGAGGATGTCACCGTCCTTTGGGCATTTGTACTCATTCACACTGAAGAATACCACCAAAAGATACTGACAGACAGCAGCAAATTTCAATGGATCACTAAGAACTAAGTAGATGACATTAAACGTGAGCCTAATAGGATCATTGAGACTGTAATGCAGCTTCCAATGCCTTTTACGTGCTGACGGTTGTAGGGAACGACACCATTTGCTACATATACGGGGATTGGGAATGTTAAATCCCATAAACGAGGGAACCTGTTATACCTCATTATTAGCCAGATTCCCGCCCCTACATACCAGTTTGTGAAGAAATTGAATACTATTTTGACTCCTTACATCCCAGATGACCACATTTTGAAGTCCTCTGCTGAGTTTATAGAAGCCCTGAAAACGACCCCCTCAGAGGAATTATTGCATTGATATGATGTGGAGTCCCTCTTCACGAACGTCCCATAGATGAAAAAATACAGATAATTCTGGATCATGTATATAGAGACGACTCCATGCTCCCATAAACATCCCTGAACATGCCCTCCAAAACCTCCACCCACAAAGGCTATATGTACGCACAAAAAGACGGTGTAGCGATGGGTTCTACCCTTGGAGTATTTTCGCAAAATTCTACATAGGTACTGTGGAACGTTGGGTATTCATCGCCATCGAGAAACCGTCTATTTATGTCCGATATATTGACAACACCTTTATAAGCGCCAGCACAGTGGAAGAAATACAGCACCTGTGACAAGCCTTCCATGACCACAGTAGACTCAACTTCACCACCGAACATTGCTGTGACCATCGCCTCCCATTCCTTGATATTCTCGTCAAGCAACTAGAGGAGTGCTTTGTAACTCAAGTGTATATGAAACCCACGAACCTTGGCATGTGCCTGAACGGGAGGAGCAAGTGTCCAGAGAGATACAAGCTCACTGCGATCAGCGCCTTCATCAGGAGACCTCTCTCACACTGCTCTTCTCAGAAGGACACACACATTGAATTAGAGTGTTGCCCAGGTTTTAATTAACAAACAAAATTCATTCGAAGAAACTTCGATAAATGGTATCAGCAGGTGCCTCACCCCGCCGCTCTTGAAGAGGTCACTCTCTTTTAAAAGGGAGTATTTCACAAGAAATACAGAGAATGAGTGAGCCCTTTGCAACATCATAGAAAGGAACGTCTTTATGGTTAAACTGATAATTTATTGCAAAACCAAGAAGACCAGTGGCCTGATCATGAAAAACATTCCAGCCCCCGTGGTGCAGGACCCACTCAAGAAAACTAAGGTTGTCTACCTGTTATGGGCGACACAAACTCAGAAACTCAACTTTAACCTTTATTCCGTTAACAGTAGTAGTAGTAGTAGTAGTAGTAGTAGTAGTAGTAGTAGTAGTAGGTTCATTCCTGAAAGGAATTATTGCAAACTTTAAATACATTATTAAATAACCCATAATATTCAATAAGTCATAAAGGTGACATAATGTACCTTAATACATCTTGCAAAGCTAATTAAATATACTTTTCTAAACAAGACACTTTCATTGCCACTTTAAACCTCCTTTGACTATATCACATTGTCATATTTATAGGACAATCAAATGTTAAATGTCACAAATAAACCAATTTACGCCTTTTAACGCTTAAATGAATAAAACATATAAAGCAAATATATATAAGTTCGTCAAAAAACTTACATCTGTGTGCCCAAAATGAATCCTTTGAATTACGAAATAGATACAACTGTACTCCTTGAAGACCTTGCTTGAACTGCGAAAGAGACTTCATAATTTTAGGAAGTGAGATGAAATCGTAATTTTTTTACACCTCTCAACTCTTTAACTACCACTTACAAAAGTAACGACATTGTTTTGCCAACTAGATGGGTTTGTGTTTCTGCATTAACATACTCAGCCTCATAAACAGATTAAACCTGTTTATCAAAATATACACCTACTCATGCAGACACAATAAATAACCTTTAAGTTACAATACAAACTCTGAATTCAAAACACTTTCATGATTCACATATTCAGCTAAACAAAATTAAACATCTTCATAACTCAAATAATATATAATATCAAATGATAGGCCATAAGAACAACATAATATCACGTTACATTTAACATGAAAATCCTAGCCTTCAACTAATAACACTAGCTTCTGAATAGGACGGACAATAACCGAAGAAAGTGTCTTAATCTTGGCACTGTGAATTGTTCCTTTGTCATCAGGGTATACTTCTATCACTCGCCCCATTGGCCACTGATTCCTTGGCTCAATGTCACTCTTTACCAAGACCACATCGCCAACAATTAGATTTCTTCTTGGTTCATTCCACTTTTGTCTAGTCTGTAAAGTGCTCAAATACTCCTTTCTAAATCTTGACCAAAACAGGTTGGTCAGATATTGAACGCATCTCCACCTTCTCCTCATGTAAACATCATCCTTTTGAAACAAGCCAGGGGGAGGGATCACATAAGATTTTGGAATCAACAAATGGTTTGGAGTTAGTGGCTCAAGGTCATCTACGCTGTCACTAACAGTGGTTAACGGTCTTGAATTGACGATGCTCTCAACCTCACAAAGCAGAGTCCGTAAACTTTCATCATTTAGCCTTTCACCAAATTCCTTCACCAGTGCTGACAACACTTTTCTAACTGTTCTGATTTGGCGCTCCCAACAACCACCCATGTGGCTTGCTGCAGGTGGATTGAATTTCCATTTAATATGATGATGCGACAAATACTTCTCAATCTTCTTTTCCTCCATCTCATCAAGAGCTGCCTTAAGTTCTCTCTCAGCCCCATGGAAGTTGGTTCCATTATCACATCAGATAACCTTGGGATGACCTCTTCGAGTAACAAATCTTCGCAAAGCATTTATGAAAGAGTCAGATTGTAAAGTGTTTGCAGTTTCAATATGAATTGACCTACTAACCAAGCAGGTAAATATCACACCATACCTCTTTAACTCCTTTCTTCCTTCCTTGATGTAATAGGGTCCAAAGAGGTCAATACCAACATTACTGAATGGTGGTGAAGGTTCCAATCTGTCTGCTGGAAGATCAGCCATCTTTTGACTCAAAGCTGGTTCTTTCAACTTCCTGCAAGTAACACAATGAAATAACACATTCCTGACAGTTGCATTAGCATTGATGATCCAATACTTCTGCCTTAGATTTGAGAGAACATGGTTTCTACCTGAATGAGCTAATAATTCATGCTCATGTCGTATCAACAATGTAGTCACATGATGCTTCTTTGGTAACAGTATGGGATGTTTGGCAGACTGTGGAATGTCAGACCTTCTTATCCTACCTCCAACCTTCAATAAGCCATCCTCAGAATCAAGAAAGGGATCAAGCTTATACATTGGACTACTCTTGCCAACTGACAATTCCCTTGATAAAGCCTTCACTTCATCACCAAACACCTCCCGTTGAACATACATTATGATTGCCCTTTCAGCATCAGTGGTTACACAACCTTTCCTTTTACCACTAAGGATTGACTTTAGTTGTTGAAATACAGAAACTGCCTTTTGTAACCTTGACCATGAAGAGAAATATTCAATCAATCTTGTAAACCCATGATGTTCTTCAGAAATTGTGACCGCAGACACATGCTCACTCTTACCATCAACACAATCTGCACACACATACTCCTGTGAAGGCAAATAATCAGATGCAATAAATGATGGGCCATGAAACCATTCGTCATACTGCAAAAACTGATGTACACTAATACCTCTTGATGCCACATCAGCAGGGTTATCACTGGAGTTTACATATCTCCATTGCTCAGGCTGGGAGTAGTCCCTTATAACCCTGACTCTGTTGGCTACAAAAACAGGGAACCTTTTAGTGTTGCTATGAATATAGTGAAGGACTGTTGTTGAATCTGTGTAGTACACTACCTTGCCAACAGTAAACTCCAACTCCTTCAGGATGTGTTGAGCAACCTTGACAGACAGTTGCAGCTGTAAGTTCTAACCTAGGTATAGTCACCACCTTTTTGGGAGATACTCTTGATTTTCCCATGACAAGATTTGACTGAACTTGGTTTCCATCGTGATGAACAAGATATGCTGCAACACCATAACCAACTGTACTTGCATCGCTGAATAATACAAGACTTGAACCTGTCACATTACCAAAACCACTTGACTTGAAGCATCTTGGTATTGAAAGCTGCTCCAGTAAATGAAGACCTTGTATCCAATGTTGCCACCTTTCAGCTGGCTCATCTGGAATCCTCTCATCCCAGTCCAGACTCTCAACTTGACATAATTCTTGTAACAGTTTCTTGGCTGGTAAGATGATTGGAGAGAGCAACCCAAGGGGATCATATAATGATGAGATAGTTGATAACAATCCTCTTCTTGTGAATGGATTATCCTTGAGCTCAATTGAGAACTTGAATGAGTCTTCTTTAAGGTCCCATAACATTTCTAAGGCTCTTGTCAATAGACTCTCCATGTCAAGATTAAACTTGTCACTTTCAACCAAACAATCTTCAGCAGGCAAAGCTTTAAGGACATCAATTGAATTGCTGACAAATTTAGTTAACCTAAATCCTCCTTCACCAGTTGCAGATACCAAATCCTTCACCAACTTCACTGTTGTAGGAACATCAGCACATGACTTCAAACAGTTGTCAACATAGAAATTGTGCCTTATGGTGCTGCCAACAGTTGAATCATACTTCTCATCTGCTTTGTCTGCTGTGGCCTTCAATGCAGTATTTGCAATACTCGGTGATGAGATTGCTCCGAAAATGTGAACAGCCATTCGGAATTCTTCAAGAGGTCGATTGATGTCACCATTAGGCCACCACAAGAATCTAACATAGTCCTGATTCTCAGGTGGAGTCTTTATTTGAAAGAACATAGCTTCAATATCTCCAATGAATGCATAAACCTCCTGCCGGAATCTAATGAGTACTCCTGTCAATGAATTGGTGAGGTTTGGACCCTGTAGCAGAACATCATTTAATGACACACCTTCAAACTTGGCACTACAGTCAAAAACAATCCTAATCTTCCCTTTCTTGGGATGAAAAACTGCATGATGAGGAAGATACCAAACAGGAATCTTATTGACCTCATCATCTGGGATCTTGTAAGCATAGCCTTTTTCAAACAACTTGTCCATGAATGCTGTGTACTGCTGTCTGTAATCTTCACTATTCTTCATCTTCCTCCTTTGCCACTTAGCTCTGCTAATAGCCTGCTTCTTATTGTTAGGAAGATTCACATTGAGATCTCTGAAAGGCATGGGTAGCTGAAAGTGACCATCTCTAAATTCAATGTCATCTTGGCACCTTTTCACAAATCTTATGTCCTCAAAAGATAAGCCACGCTCATCAGGAACTGACCCAAGATCCCTTTCTGAAAAATCTAACTCAAAGTACTTCCTGATACTTTCAACAGTAATACAGTCAGTAACATGTTGAACATCAGATACAAGTAACCTGTGACATGAAACCCCATTTGAACTAACCTTAACATGTACAGGCCCATTAACTGTCCATCCATGCAAATATCTTACTGCAAAGGGGCCATAACCTGAAGTGGGTACAACCTCTAAAGGTTGTAAAGCTGTTGGACAGTTACTACCTATCAAAATTCCTATGTCTAACTCTGGCTGATACACTGGAATCTTATTAATAACACTTGATAAATGAGGCCAATCCTTTAACATTTCATACCTTGGAATTTGATCATGATTAACAGGAATATCCTTTTGTGTGAATACCTTTGGCAATACATCATTATTACCATGTATATCAGCAACAACAAGACCATTTACAATAAAGGTTTTAACCATATCAGTCCCATGCATTGTTTGCAACTTGATAGCTGTTTCAATACCTTTACAGTTTAATTGATCCTTGATACTATCTTTAATGAAACAGCCTGTACTGCCCGTATCATAAAAGGCATAAGTTTGTACTACATTGTCACTACCCTTTACACTTAATTGCACAGGCAAGATTGATTGCAACACTGTATCAGAAATTGTACATGCAAAAGACCTCACATTATTTAGGCTTTGAGTATTACCTTGACCTGGAGTGCGACCTTCACCTTGAGTACCATCTTGACCCTTAGCACAACCTTGACCTGTACTTTCAAACTGTGCAGTAGCTTGTGACACAATTGCACTGTTGCTGTCAAGCATCCTAAAGTTCTGAATGTGCAGAGTGGTAGGATGCCTTTTATTACATGTCTTGCACTGCCGTCGATTGAGACACCTTTTTGAAGTGTGGTTATTGCCCAAACAACTGAAGCAAAGACAGTTGTCTTTAACAAATTCTCGTCTTTCATCCACACTCCTGTGCAGAAATTGAAGGCACTCCTCAATGTCATGATGACCACTACAGAGTTGGCATTTCCTAGTATATTGGTTGGCAGAATTTGATGGTTGCACTGTAACTGCAAACGATTTTTGCTTGGTCTGACTTGAGCCATGATTTACCTTTGCCTTTGAAAAAACACACACTTTACCCAAAGCTTCCCTGCTGAATACAGGATCCATTGCTGCCTCTGCTGCATTCTGCACAAATTCCACTAATGTGGTGAAACACACACAAACACCTTGCTTCCTGAGATTTATCACATGATCCAACCACTTACTTTGAATATACACTGGCAGCTTTGAAATCACCCTCTGAAGGTTTGGCGAATCATTTAAAACCTGCATGTTTGACAATGACTGCATGGTATGATTACATTTCACAAGATACAAAGCATATTCCTGCAAAGATTCACTGTTATCACCTCTCACTTGTGGGCACTTGGTTAGCTTGTCTATGTATGCCATGGAAACCTTGTATGGATCTCCATACACTTTGTCCAGAAGTCTTTTTGCTTCAATGTATCCTTCAGATGCATTCATAAACATGCACCCAGCTATGAGTGACTTAGGCTTTCCTTCTAGATGCTGATTTAAGAAATACAGCCTGTTGGAGTCTGATGTGGTGTGTGGCACGATGCGGTCATTAAATGCCAACATGAATGATGCATATTCAAGATGATCACCACAAAACTTGGTCACTTCAGCATGAGGCAGCATCATAGCCGCTGCTAACTGTTGCTGACTTTGGTAGAATGACTCTGGGGCAGGTGCCATGGGTAGAAAAGGCACTGTGACATTGGGTTTATTTTGAAGCACATTGTGACTAGGAACAAATGCTGGTGTTTCAGGGTTTAAAACTTTGTCTGTCGATGGAATAACTTCTTCCTGGAACACCTTCTCCCTTGCCCTTGCTGCTTCAATTTCACCATCCAACTTTAACAAATCTTCCTTGGCTTTTAATTCTGCCTGTTGTTGGGCTATTTCTGTCTGTTTCTCAAGCAGTGCCCTCTGTGCAAGCAAACCAGCCAACTTTGCCTTCTCCTGTATGAGAGCTGACTTTACACTTGATGCCGTGCTTTTAACTGATCTCCTGGATTTATGTGACCTGCTCCGCAGTGAAGATCCGTCCATAGAATCCTGCAAATTTGCTTCTGTTGTGGCTATCCATTTATGCACCTGAAATCTGAATCCTAAGGCAGACAATTCTTTATCTTCAAACCTTTTGATTTCTGACTGGTGCTCGTTGACAGGTAGTTGAGACAAGTAATCACTGTGGCAGTCTTTGTACTTCTTTAACCCTTCCTCAAACTCCTCTAACCCTGTCTTTACTAAATGGAGATTATCAGGCTTCTCCATACACTTGCTGACTTCATTCCATTTCTTTGTGAGGGCAGGGAGAGCAGCAGTCTGGTTGTTCTTGAGGGTGCGTAACTTCTCCTTGGCGTCACCATTGTCTTCTACGTTGTTTTTCTGATCTGTATTCACGTTCAAGATAAATGAACTATTGTTATGGGCGACACAAACTCCGAAACTCAACTTTAACCTTTATTCCGTTAACAGTAGTAGTAGTAGTAGTAGTAGTAGTAGTAGTAGTAGTAGTAGTAGCGGTAGTAGTAGTAGTAGTGGTAGGTTCATTCCTGAAAGGAATTATTGCAAACTTTAAATACATTATTAAATAACCCATAATATTCAATAAGTCATAACGGTGACATAATGTACCTTAATACATCTTGCAAAGCTAATTAAATATACTTTTCTAAACAAGACACTTTCATTGCCACTTTAAACCTCCTTTGACTATATCACATTGCCATATTTATAGGACAATCAAATGTTAAATGTCACAAATAAATCAATTTACGCCTTTTAACGCTTAAATGAATAAAACATAAAAAGCAAATATATATAAGTTCGTCAAAAAACTTACATCTGTGTGCCCAAAATGAATCCTTTGAATTACGAAATATATACAACTGTACTCCTCGAAGACCTTGCTTGAACTGCGAAAGAGACTTCATAATTTTAGGAAGTGAGATGAAATCGTAATTTGTTTACACCTCTCAACTCTTTAACTACCACTTACAAAAGTAACGACATTGTTTTGCCAACTAGATGGGTTTGTGTTTCTGCATTAACACTACCAATACAATGCCCTGTCTGGGAATACCCCAGCACCTACATTGGTATGATAACTATGCAATTTTACAAGAGAACATTTTGCCACACTCAGGAAGGCGCCTCAATAATCATGCTAAAAACACCCACAATATCAAGATCTACCGATAGGTCATAATTCTTAATGTTAGAATTATTGGAAAGGTGGCAGACCACCGCTGCCTCCGCCTCCTGGAGGCCCTACACATCAGAAAGGAGAGACCCAGCCTCAACACCACACAAGAGACTTCCCTCATCCAGACAGTGGTGCATAGGGCGATGCCCGCTAGCTCCCCAGAGCCGATCAAATGGACCAATCAGGTGGTGCCCTCATCTACTGGCAATGACCTACCCAGTACTACCCCCCTAGTCTCCAGTGTCCGCATGCGAAGACCAATGTAAGCATCTACCTCTGGGAGACGGATTGACTCAGGGACTTAATCCCTTTGTTCTGCCTATGCAAACTTAGCTCTCACAAGACAGAGCACCCGGGACACTATAAATACCGTTTAATGACCCCATTCCAACCAGAGCAGGCCCACCCTTCCTTGGGAATGAACCGATGATACAGTTGGAAACGTTGGAATTCCGCTTCGCCATTAGAAGACGACAAAGAATATTCTACACACGAGAACAAATCCTGATTTCCAGATTCTACAATTTGTGAATTCTACGGCGATCTTACACCACTTTTAGCTATCATATGAATAAATTAATATTTTTAGAACCCATTTCCTTAACCAGAATATGAACATCGGCCAGCTATTAGCAAATATCAGCCCTTACGAGAAGAAAGTAATAAGAATAAATGAAAAGACTATATATAAAATCAATTCCACTGATGCTGCCACCCTCTTTAAAAAAATATTGTAATTATTATTATTATCTCTGAGGAGAAGGTCTTATACGACCCATGGCAGCTCATAGTGTTAACGAATTAATCAACCATACCATTTAATCTCTAATTAAAGCAGCACTGAATGGTTGAGTGCCACGATCGAATTACCAACTTTACCCAGAGAATTGACTTACTTATAGTTGGCTTTCTTTTACCTACATTTCCCTCCTCTTATTCCTACCAAGTGTCTGGTGACGACCCTTTATTTTGGTCAGCATTAATGGGATCATGATTTAAGGGCAATAGTTTTTGAACATTCTTTTCTGAACAGGCGTGTGAAGGTTACTGATGACTGGTAAACCCGGTTAAAGACAATTGCAGTATCAGTTGTTCACTAGTGACTGACCAAGATTAGCTCTGTAGAAGTAGGGAAAGAGCAAAACAAGGCTGGCCTCCTTAATGTAAGTAGGTACAAAGGTAATTCATTACTGACTCGTGTACTGTATATCTATATTTTTATTTGGTATGATGGTCATGGGGGAAAGGAACGTGTATTTTAGGAGTTTGTGCTTCACTTGAATAAAATAATGTTCATATTTCATCAACGAATAATTTGTTCTGTACATTGCAGGTTTGTCCATAAGTCGTGGCCCAAAAGGAAGTTAACGACTAAACATGAGAGTAAATCAGATGCGAGTGTACACATTACTACTCCTTCATCACTTCTTAACTCAAATAGAAGCGCAAATCCAAGGTTTTTCTTGGAAAAAGACAGGTACCTCTCTCTCTCTCTCTCTCTCTCTCTCTCTCTCTCTCTCTCTCTCTCTCTCTCTCTCTCTCTCTCTCTCTCTCTCTCTCTCTCTCTCTCTCTCTCAGAAATCTGTTTCTGTAGGTAAGATTTAGTGCACTCCCAAGAATTCTCTTTTTTCATGAGACATCAAAGTAAAACCCTGTTGTATGCATTTTTCTTCAGTATGACTGATGGCCTCTCTGCCCATCCCTCTGTGTCTATAATTTCAATTTGAAATGATACACTTTGACCTACTCATCATAATAAGTTACTTGCTAGGAAAAAAGACCTTGTGAACCATGGCACACACAGACATAAAAAACTAAGTCCTTGTGCCTTTTTAGTTGCTGTCAACGTAGAGTGTTATATTTGAGATGCAATTTTGCGTGGGCATTTTATCTCGGCACAAAAAAGACGGCCAAGACAGTCAGTGGTGACTCCAGATAACTTCCCAATAACTTGTCACACTTGGAAAAATTTATCTTTGAGGAGTCTAATTTAAACTATCGCTCTAAAAAGAGATAAGTCTGCAGTAACATACTGACCACTGATATTGCAAGACATTTCACAGTATTTTTTTCTGATGTCTACTAACAAGAAAATTCTATTAAAGCTCCTGCTGCATGCACAGGAGTTTCATCGATTTAGCTTCATTGAATTAATTTGGAATCTAATTTTCAGTTTGTCTTTAAATTTGTAATCTTATCCCCCCCCCACAAAAGTGTCCTATATTTTAGCAAGACTTAATGTATTAACATACGGTTGCATTAAACATATTAAGTTCCCTTTACTGTTATTTGTTACTCTTTAATTCGATAAAATTTTCAGTTATTGAAATCAGATTAATCGAAGAAAAAAAAAATTCCAGATTTATGAGGAACTGAGCTTTTTCTGATATTTCCAGGTCCAGGAAAGCGCATCACTACAAGTGGTGCAGTCCTGTTTACATTAGAGCAAGAGACGATTCTCCTCTGTTCAAGGAGATGCTCCATGATTCCAGAATGCTTGTCCTTCAATTACGGAGGTGATTTCTAGATATGAAATCCTTGCATGTTAGATTATTATATACAAATTTAAGCAAATACTTAGTTTGTAATTTTTTATGGCAGATCTTTCACTCGCTCCATTTCTTATCATCCGTCAACTCGGTTGTCCTTCTACTTGAAACAAATACAATATCTTGCACACAGTTATCCTCAACATTATCTCTTTTCCAACGTTATTTGTGTTTACTTTCTCTGGGATTCTTGTAATGTATGTCTATGCTTATATGTAGGATCTGACTCTTATTCAGGGACACCTTGCAAGTTCGCTTCACCGCTCTGCCAGCGTGGAATCAGAGGAATTTATTTCTGGTGGTAAGAAATTCACTTCTCGGTATAATGTGGTTTGGATCCCACAATAAGCTGTAGGTCCCGTTCCTAAGTAAC
Organism: Macrobrachium nipponense; assembly: GCF_015104395.2. Lineage (NCBI taxonomy): Eukaryota > Metazoa > Arthropoda > Malacostraca > Decapoda > Palaemonidae > Macrobrachium > Macrobrachium nipponense. The sequence goes on from NC_061092.1 coordinate 72,563,662, forward strand.
CAGTTGGTTCCTAGCCTAGTAAAATGATCTAATCCTTAGGGCCAGCCCTAGGAGAGCTGTTAATTAGCTCTGTGGTCTGGTTATACTAAGATATACTTAACTTTTGTACTTTGAAGGTAAAATTCTTCCCTTTTCAGGTCCCTCTCGTACATGCGAGTTGCTCAACACAACACCCATTACGTCAGGTCTTTCCTCTACGTCCAGCCAGACTGACTGGGACATTTTCACTTATACAAAGCCCAAAAAGGTTAGTATTATGTTTCCCGATCTTATCTTATTTAGCTTTCGATTTACAAACCAGTTAATATATCGTGTAGGGAAATAAAACTAGAAACGTTTATTTTTGTAAGATTTTTGTATGGACCGCAAATCTGGAGATGACTAGAAAAGTTTTACAGTGATGAGGACAGCAGCACCCCTATTCTTTGCGCTGCTAACTTCAAGTGATTTTGATCTGCATACCGTCACTTCCTGGTATAAACAGGCTCCTAACATACACCTCGAAACACTAAAAAAAAAAACTATTTATTGTTAAAAGAACTGAAATTTATTTATGATACTTTCAGATAATCCGAAATTTGGAAATTCTGTCATATGGAGTCTCCCTCAAGAGGGATCAAAATGGTGCAGGGCAGATAAGTCATCTCGTGGGACTATACTGACCTGGCTACTTTTTTTTTTCAAGAGCATGGAAACCTTTTAACAAAAGAAAATATAGAATAAGATACATGGTCTAGAAAATTTATGCCATCAGAGACAAGCGATAATCAAAATTACATTGACCCAATATTCAGTGAGAACAACTGACTGGGGGCAGGTTCTGGGGTTCATGGGATAATGGCCAGGAAAAGTTTCAGTCATCTATTTCCATGATAAGATGGTAAAATACATTATGACTTATTCCCAAGTGTGCAGTTTATGCCATTGAATAGGCAGGAGACTCTGTTAGGTACATAACTTATAATGCTGAACTGTGGTTGACTCTGTGTCAAAAGATTACCTAGTTTAGTCCTCGGTCACGCATACTCTCGACAATATGGTGTTCATTCAAGCAGTATTCAAGAAATGTCTAAGATAATACTTTGACTGAAACCATTCGATCTTTTGTAATACTTTGTAGCCAATGGTTTGCCCTTGTTTAAACCCTGAATAGGTGCGATGGGTCATGCATGACCCGAGGAGCGTTTCAAAAAACATGTTTTTTTCCCATAAATCATCATCTATCTCGAATCTGGGTGTGATCGATCTGCAAGAGGCTAGCAGGACACACTACAATCATGTCAGAACCTGCGCTTGCCTTGTCTTTGTCTTTCCCCCTTTTCTGAGTAAATGTTTGTTTTGAATATGTGTGGGATACAAAGGCAAAGTTACCAAATATTCATTTCCTGTCTAAAACTGTAGGTAGATGGTGTTTGTACATGCATGCCATTGGTTGTGGCTGAGATGCCTTAAATTACCATTTGGTTCGATTTACTTCGATTGCCAATTTCTCAGTTTTTGCTCTTTTTTTTTCTTTTTTTTTCATTTCTTATCAACAATGGTCAGCAGGCAATATTCTCTGGGCATGGATGTCATCAACTTACTTCTAATGGAATTACAAAATGATATTGATGATAATTTAGAGGTTGCTGATACCTCTATGGCAATAAGCTCAAGTTTGTGTACGAAGGGTTGGAGGCGAAGAAAATGACCTTGAAATGATTACGAGACAAGAGGGGGAGAGAGGGGGTGGGAAGTAGTGGGTCTTTGCCTTTCCTGGTGACAGATTACATCAGCTTATGTCAATAAATCATTGACACACTGTAGAAAGAGAGACAGACAGACAGAGAGACAGAATGAGAGAAAGAGTGAGAGATACAGAGAGAGAGAGAGAGAGAGAAAGAGAGAGAGAGTCAGAGAGAGAGAGACAGAGAGAATTACATTTCTGATATGACAGTAAATTAAATCTTAGTGCAGATCATTTTACATAATTCCGTTCTAGGATAATACGAATTTATTCTATAAAAATATTAGCCACTTCCTATTTCATTTGGGTACCGAAAAAATTGTTTGTGAAATTTTGCCCTTTTTTTTTTGGCCAAAAAAATTACGCTTTTTTCTTGTTTCAGATTTTGACCTCTATGGGTCCGACACCTTTTCTGGCAGTCACATATTGTAAATAATAGTTTTAGGAAGGATTTCCTCAACGTTTGTGTGTATATAGCGTATTTTGTATTTTTTGTAAATATTTTCGTAAATTATTTTTTTGTATATACTTATTTTCTTAACATATTTGTAATAAATAGTTTTAGGAAGGATTTCCTCAACGTTTGTGTGTATATAGCGTATTTTGTATTTTTTGTAAATATTTTCGAAAATTATTTTTTTATATACTTATTTTCTTAATATATTTGTAATAAATATTTAATTTGTATGGGTATCATTTGTCTTATCAGTAGTGTTCGGCAATGGTGAAATTGATTTTAGAAATTAAAATATACAGCATAGCCACAGTTTTTGAATTTTCACAAATTTTTCTGGCCGTTCGGGTCAAGCTCGACTCTACGCACCTTTAAAGGGGTACCAAAATAGCGAAACCTATCTAGGGTTAATGTGTAATTATGAGGCTGTCATACTTCTGTCTCCTCATTGTGTAATACTGAGTTAAGGTTGGTTCACTTACTCTTGTTTTTCAATTCTGGTCCTTAAAATAAAATAAAAAATTAAGACCTTTCATTCTGGACATACAGAAGGGTATAATAATTCATGCCAGAAACACCCGATTTGTTTTATAAATCTAATCAATGGTTACAACAGAAAAACTAGCATATTCATAGCTACCTAAAACTTGTCAATAAGAAATTGGTTGATTGTTAGAACTTGTCTGTATTTGCCTCTTATGACAGGGAGAACATCTGAGGGATTTCACATCAAAGATGATCACCTGTAGCTAGTACAATGGCAACTAGTACAGTGTTTGACATGTTGCATAATTTTTGGGTCTTTACAGCATGAATAAATAATCAAAGGCTTTGAGAAATCCTGTGAAGGAAAGCCTGCAAGATATCATTCTAGAATCATCAGTTAATTATCAAAAGACGGAGGCAAATCTAAACATGATTTATTTTCATCTCAGTGTCCTCAAGGTGGTGTTCCAGTGACCTATGACATTCCTCCAAACCAACAAGGACCGACAGTGGAGGGATATACCTGTACTGCAAACGCCTGGATTCTGCAACAGCTTCAGATGGGAAAGACAAGTATATACTGCATATATATATATATATTATATATATATAATATATATTATATACATATATATATATATATATATGACTGGTATAAATGTTCTGTTACAACAGAATTCCATCTAATAAAAGGAGCCCATAAAAACACCAAAATATAGAAAGAAAAATACTATATTTCAGAGACTGCTGTCTCTCTCTTCAGGTATATGAATGAGAAAAGTTTGCAGAAAAGGTGGTATTTATACAAAGATATCCATCCACAGGTAAGCCAATTTAGCTCACCCCTGCTGATAATCTTCCTTTAATCTTCTTAAGCGCTGGTTGAATGAAAATCTTGTCGATCACATCTGAATCCCATGCTCCTTTTGAGATGTTCATTACCTGCCTCTCTTTTATTTAAATAATACGTGGCAAATTCCAGTTTATTCTATGGTTATGTTCAGTTACATGGTTGAAAATAGCTGAGTTCTGTTGCCCATACCTAACTGACCGTTTGTGTTGTATTAATCTCTGGGGAATTGATTTTCCTGTAAATCCGATGTAAGATTGTTCACAGTCCTGGCATGGGATTTCGTAAACCCCTGTGTCCTTGGGGGATGTCTTTTGTTGGACGTTAATCAGGGATTTGGCTAAGGTATTTGGGTAAGTAAATGCAAATGGGTTAGATTTTCTGAGGGTCTGAGTCACCGTCTTAATCCTTTCCAGTTGAGGAATTTTTATTTTATTGTTGGCCATATCTCTGGTCTTGTCCTGAGGGGGTCGCAAGTTTGAGAAAGAACTGATCAGACTACACCGGCTGAAAAATCAAAAACACTTTTTAGAAGAATGCCTCAAGGAACAAGTACTACCAAAAATGTACGGATTCGGGAGATGGACCCCTTCCCTCTCTCATATAAGATTTTCCTGGAGGAAAGAATCACCAACACAAAAAACGACATCTTCATACTCGCAAAGTGATATATGGAACTCAGTCTAATCTTCGCCTCCTCACTATGGACCACATATACAGGTATCTGATATCATTCTGTTCTGACATTGCTGCCTATAATAGCGTGACTCATTCCAACAGACTTTTACGCAAGTTAAATAACTTAATAAACAATAGCGTATGGAATAATCTTGATCAACAAGACAAAATTTTAAACTTATCCAACAACCCCCTTACTGTAAATCAACATTTAGTTTTAAATCTAGGCTTATCCTTTGCCCTTATGCCAGACCGCAAAAACAACCTAGACTTCATAGGGGCTTTTGATAAATTCATATCTGACAGAAACTACAGCCGTGAAGAGATATGTTTAAAAGGAGTGTTACTAAATGCTTTAACTGACCTAAATAAGAAATATCCTGTTCCCCGTAGATTTATGATAGCCATCCGCTTGCTAAAAAAGTTAGATGTTATAATAAGTAGATCAGACAAAGTCAGCAAAATCGTAATAATGGACAAACACTTCTACCTCGACAAAATCAACCAACTCCTTAGTGACACAAATACTTACGACAAACTGACGAAAAATCCCATCTAAAACGTCCCCACAGAATTTTTTTTCGGAAAGTAAGATTAATTGACCAAGACAAAAAGAGTATTGAACTATTAGAGAAATTTAAAGTAATTAATCCTAAACTCCCCTACTTTTATGGCCTTCCCAAAACTCAAAAAGACAATCTTCCATTCAGACCCATCGTTTCATGTGCCGGAGCTTTTAATTACAAAATTTCTAAATGGTTAGCTGGCCTCCTTTCCCCTTTTTTAGGCACTTTTTCTCCCAGTTACATTAAACATTCTAAAGATTTTTCTTACAAATTCAGAGAAGCACATATACCACTTTACAACATAAAACTTTTAAGCCTTGACGTAGATTCCCTATTTACAAAAGTACCAGTACAGGACGTTCTTCAGTTTTTGAGGGAAAAATTATCTCATTATTCAGATCATTTCCCATTGACGCTTGACAAAATAATAAAGTTAGTTGAATTATGTGCATCTAATAACATGTTTTCATTTGGGGAATCATTCTATAAGCAAAAATTCGGGTGTAGTATGGGAAGTCCTTTAAGTCCTGTTTTAGCCAATCTGTACATGGAATACTTTGAAACTACAGTAATAAATACAATAAAATCCAAACACATGCTGTGGATGAGATATGTAGATGATATTCTAACATTTTGGGATAATAGGTGGGGCAATTTTAATGAATACCTTTCAAAATTAAATGCATTAGTGCCCAGCATCAAAATTAAAGTTGAATGGGAAACAGACAACAAAATTCCTTTTCTTGATGTTTTAATAATCAGAGATATGACAGAATACAAATTTACCATATACAGAACACCAAAGTTCTCACTTTCGTGCATTCACTACTTTAGCTGTCACGACATTGCTATCAAGATAGGTGTAGCCAGCAACCTGTTCTTAAGAGCCTTACGAATTTGTTCCCCAGATTTCCTGGAAAAAGAATTTGAACTAATTCGTAAGCAACTTTCGTCTTTAAAGTATCCTGACCATATAATTGAGAAAGCAATTCACAAAGTAAACGTAATTTTCTACCGACCCCCTCAAGATTAGATTATACAATTTTTGGCTCATAGCCAAGCGCCGGAGCCGGGGGGCCATTCAGCGCATATATATCTTAAGAATAAAAAAGTCAATGTCGCACAAACAAACATACACAGAACCGATCAAACATACAAATCATTCATTCATAAAAACCAAACAAGAAACCTAAAACGATTAAGAGAAAATTAAAATTCATAAAAAAGACCAATATTTTTTAAAAATGTCATAATTTGCTCTGACTGAGCACATTCACCTAAAATATCGGCAAGAGTCTTATTTGCCAGCAAACAAGCTCTAAGTTTGTTTTCAAAATGTGGGCACTCCACCAAAATATGCACCACAGTCAAATCCACATGACAGGTGGAACAGCGAGGAACCTGCCTATCCGCTCCACTCATCATTAGATACCCGTGAGTATATTTAGTGTGGCCAATACGTAATCTAGCTAAAACTATCTCAGACCTTCTATCCATCCGGCTATGAGGCCAAGGATGAACAGAAGGCCTAATCGACTTTAATTTAAGATTATTATCTAAAGTAGACCAGTGGGCCTGCCACTGGTCTCTACAATAAAATCGAATGGTACTTTTAAAATCGGATACAGGGACGCCCATGTTGGAAATGTGCCTAAGCCTAGTTGCAACCTTAGCAGCAGCGTCGGCTCGCTCATTCCCAACAATTCCAACATGGGACGGAGCCCAACAAAACCTAACAGAAAATCCTCTTCTATTAATTAAAAGATAAAACCAATCTTGTACTTCTTGCACTAAAGGGTTGCAAGAGACTAGGCTTTTGAGAGAAGATAAAACACTCAAAGAGTCGGTAAAAATGGTAAAAACCTTGTTAGTACAAGAACTATAAAAAATATATTTAAGAGCAGTCAAAACTGCCAGCAGTTCAGCTGTAAAAACAGAGGAATTAGATGGAAGCTTCTTTTTAATTATATTATCACTAGTTACTACAGAGCAACCAACACCATCAGAACCCTTCGAGCCATCAGTATATATATGATGAGAATCACCATGTTCAGAAGCATGATCCAAGAAACTTGCCCTCAACTGATCACCAGAACTGTTGCTCCTGCTTTCCCTAATTGGGCAGATTTCTATGTGTGGCCTATTCCAAGGAGGAAACTTTGAGGGCGAAATTTCAGCTACTGCAGGGGGTAGTAATCCAACCTCCCTGGCAGAGCTGGCTAGTCGAACTTCAAGCGGCTTTGGCAGTCTAGGTCTATTTGGGGCTCTATCAGATGGTTCTCTAACGTACTTATAGTTGGGGTTCAGCTTTGACGTAAGTACTCTTGATATGACTCTCAAGCCCAATTCCTCCCTACGGATACATAATGGGGGAAAACCTGACTCAACATATAGGCTTTCTACTGGTGAAGTTCTATAGGCTCCCGTACAAATACGTAAAGCCATATTATGGACAACATCTAATTTCTGCAGTGTTGTCTTGCACGCACAACCATAAACTTGGCAACCATAATCAATTTTGCTTAGGCATAAAACCTGATACATCCTCAAGAGGGTGATTCGATCTGCCCCCCAATTAAAATTAGACACGACTTTAAGAATATTAAGACGAAGCTTCACGTTACATACAACTTCATTAACATGTTGAGTAAAAGTTAATTTTTTATCAAATGTAACACCTAGATCCTTAATGCTATCTTCAAGACAAGACTAGAGATACACCCAACAATAAAATGAAAATTCCTCACCTGGACAGGATTAAACGGTGACTCAGACCCTCGAAAAATCTAACCCTTTTGCATTTACTTACCCAAACACCTTAGCCAAATCCCTGATTAACATCCAACGAAAGACATCCCACAAGGACGCAGAGGTTTACAAAATCCCATGCCAGGTATGGACACAGAACTCAACTATTTTCAACCATATAAATGAACATAGCCATTGAATAAACTGGAATTTGTCACATATAATTTATAGTAGCAACTGCCGGTACAAGAGTCAAATAATGGAATCGGCCTTATTAAAAGAGAGGCAGGTAATGAACATCTCAAAAGGAGCATGGGATTCACATGTGATCAACAAGATTTTCATTCAACCAACGCTTAAGAAGATTAAAGGAAGATTATTAGTGGTGGTGAGCTAAATTGGCTTACCTGTGGATGGATCTCTTGGTATAAATACCATCTTTTCTGTAAACTTTTCTCATTCATATACCTGAAGAGGGAGACAGCAGTCTCTCTCTCTCTCTCTCTCTCTCACTTCTCCTCTCTCTCTCTCAAAAATCTCTCTCTCTCTCTCTCTCTATATTATCTCTATATATATATATATATATATATATATATAGATATATATATATATATATAATATATATATATATATATATATATATAGATATATATATATATATATATATTATATATTATATATATATATTATAATATATATATATATATATATATATATATATTATATTATATAATCTATATATATATATATATAATAATATATATTATATATATATATATATATATATATATATATATATATATATATATTTATATATCTATATATATATAATATTATATATCTATATATATATATATATATATATATATATATATATATATATATATATAAGTAATATATATTATATATATATAATATATATATATATATATATATATATATATATATATATATATATATATATATATATATATTTTATATATTATATATATATATATATATATCTATATATATAATATATATATATATTATATATATATAGATTATATATATATATATATATATATTATATATATATAGATACATATATATATATATATATAGTATATATAATATATATATTATACATTATATATATAAATATATAAATATATACTATATATATAATAATATATATATATATAATATAATATAATATACTTTATATATTACATTTATATTATATATATATATTATATATATATTATATATTAAATATATATTAGAATATATACTATATATTTTATATTACATATATATATTAATATACATAGTATATATATATTTATACTATAAATATATTATATACATATAGATATATTTATATATATACAATTAAATATATTTAGATATATATAATATTATTATATTAATATATATATATATAGATATAATATTATATATATACATATATATTTATATATATTTTTTTACTGCCAAGAGGACATAAAGAGGCCATTCCCCTGATGTTGTATTTTGCTTTAAACCCAACATTGCCACCCAGTAATAGATGGTTTAATGATTTAATTATAGAAAGCTATTATGAGAAAAGAATATATCGAGCCACTAATGCACTTCGTGCAACTGCACCTACAGGTAATTCTTGATATTAACCCTTAAACGCCGAATGGACGTATTAAACGTCGAGTCAAAATCTCCCCCGATTTCCGAATGGACGTACCATACGTCGGCTCAAAAAAGTTTTTTTTAAAAATTCGCGGAAAAATACTTATAGGCCTACCAGCCGAAAACTTTTGAATCACGCGCCTTGGGGGATGCTGGGAGTTCACGGATCAAGGCATTGTTTTGTTACAATCGTTACGCAGCGCGCAAGCGCGAATTTCTTTCTTATCGCACTAAGAAGTTTCAGTGACACATCTCAAAAATTATTTCGTCACTTTGACATAATTTTTGCACCGTTTTAAATTATCCGTTACATGAAGTATTATATATGAAAATGTGCGCAATTTCATGCACAATACAACAAAAAAATAGTCATGATTGTAACTTTTATCAATTTTGAAATATTTTCATATAAATAACGATAAGTGCCAAAATTTCAACCTTCGGTCAACTTTGACTCTACCGAAATGGTCGAAAAACGCAATTGTAAGCTAAAACGCTTATATTGTAGTAATATTCAACTATTTACCTTAATTTTGCAACAAATTGGAAGTCTCTAGCACAATATTTCGATTTATGGTGAATTTATGAAAAAAACTTTCCTTCCCTCCGCGCGCGGATTCTCCGCCATAAATCTCCGAATTGCGTACATCGAATTCTCGGAAAATTTGCTCCGTTTCATATTAGGCATTTCATAGAGTTTTATATATGAAAATGTGCGCAATTTCATGTAAAATAAAATGAAAGATATTTGAAGGTTGTAGCTTTTCTCATTTTCGAAATATTTGCATATAAATCACGATAAAAAGAAAAAAAACCACGTTCGGTCAACTTTGACTCTACCGAAATGGTCGAAAAACGCAATTGTAAGCTAAAACTCTTACAGTATCGTAATATTCAATCATTTTTATTCATTTTGAAACAAATTGGAAGTCTCTAGAACAATATTGAGATTTACGGTGAATTTTTGAAAAAAATATTTTTTTACGTTCGCACGTTACGAATTCGTACATCGTTTTGTGATAATATTTTTCCGGTGTTGCTTTTATTGTTTTACAATGTATTATATATCAAAATGATTGCAATGTAGTGTACAATACAACAACAAAAAAAGAAACTCGTTAGCATTTACCCTTTTTTGCACAGCGTGATTTTAATACAATTATGTATGAATTTTTTTTTTTTCGCTACCATATATCGCATTATTTACATATGATAATGATATTATTTTTCATTTCTGATGATTGCATACTATACTTCAGGCAATGAAAAAAAAGGAGCCAAAAATGAACTCGTAATCTTGAAAACTAAGTGCGCTGTGATTTTTTGAAAAAATTATTTTTTCCGATTCCGCGCTCACTCAAAACCGGCTCCGGAATTCGGGGGAGTTTTTGATTTTTACCGCTTCGGCGTTTAAGGGTTAACAGCCCATCTCCTATAACTGTGATCCTAACTTGAGCTAATATAAGTAGGACTATCTCTCATTTCATGTAAATCAGATACCCCACATTTGTTTATAAATTTTTCGTGGATTTATCCAACTGCACCGCATTCAAGCTAATTATTTCATTCAGTTTCATAATAAAAAAGTTCTTAAATCTTGAATCTGTAAGCACTGTGTAGTTCATTAATAGGATTTTTCTTTCTTTAGGCTGTCACATGGTTTTGAATAATCTAAAGAATTTCCCCGGATATGATGCTCGTAACTACAGCGGAATCATCAGCCCTTATCATGAAGCATTTAGAAATTGCTTCATCAACGACTGTGTTGGTTTGGTCTGCAATCGAGCCTTTAGTGAGTCTCGGCGAATTTCTCTTTTGTCTGATACGGCAGCGTTGTACATAATATTACCCATAAGTAACATTGGTTTATCATATATTTATTTGAAAGAATCAGTACTTTGGTAAATACTAATTTTTTACGTTTAGTTAACCCAAAAACAAAATGATTATCCTTCACCTACAGCTTTTAACGTGTTTTATATTTATCTTCTGGATGTAATTTTTTCTTTACTTTCTTTCGACAGCTTCTAAATGCTACTTGAAGACAAAAACAGAAGAAGAAACTGGACAGAGTATGGATTCAGACAGCAGCTTTGATTTCTGGAAGGCTGTATGCCAGTAAAAGTCATCAAACACGCGACCTTCGCAGAAGAAAATTAGCCTGCTACGCGACGATACTGTGCCCTATAGATGTCATTTCTTTAAAGTCAGGTGTAATTCATTACTCATATATATATAGGTGCTCACAGAGTATTCCCAACCTTTAGTTTATAATATTATAACATTGATGAATAACGTATTCAAAGATGACTCTTAATGTATACCAAGTGCAGTAATATGAATAAAGCATGTACATTTGAGATTCAAAAAAACGCAAAATGCACAGGCCACCTAGAACTCACACTGAAAATCACTCAGAAGGACAAAAGTATTACTGGGGGAACTGCACAACCTTTTACTTGCCTTACTGCTTCCGGTATTTGTGATATTAGCTGTTATCGTACTAACAACACGAAAATCAGGTGAAGAAGACAGAAACCAGCAAAGGTATTGTTTTTCTTTTCTGCTGAACAAATAACCGTTACCAGACCTTACTTCATTTACCTGCATGAGTTCAAGTTTTCTTTAGAGAAGATATGAACACAGTGCTACTGATCCTAATATTACTTCTGTTACTTCCCTCAAATTTTAGAGTTCAGTTCTTATTGTTCATTACAATAAGAATTGAAACAACATTTGTTGTTATGAACAATATTAGCTGAGTTTCTACTCGATAACAGCATATTTCCCAATGAAATAGTTATCAACAATTTCTCATATTCTTCAGTATATACAGTTATAACAACGTCTTGGCAGATTTTCAGACTGTAAGCATGAGCTAAATTTATTGTTTCCTGCCACTTGCCTCTATTTTGGAACAAATAATCATTCTTAGACATTTTTCATTTCATTTGAAGTTGAAAGAAAACATTAGACAACATCTTGATAATCGACAGGTTTATGTAAGACCCTGACTGTCTTTGCGTTAAGAGAGTTGGAATGTCAAACCATAAATAAGACAAAAACGCTTACTGGACCGGAGAAGATCTAAGGAACTTCACTCAGTCTCTATCCAGAGACAATTTTATCTTTGAGTTTAAATACTAAATTTTGAGCTTTGACTCTTGAGCTGAACAATCAAAAAGTGTTTATGCCATCTTCTTCCCCAAAGGTCAGGCTTCAATACGACTTCTGAAGCTGCTGCTTCAGTTCTTATGTCCGAGAATTCAGACTGTTTGTAAACTCAAGTTGTTTGTTTCGATCATTTTCTTAACAAACATTTAGAAATAGCCCATTTATGCAAGTGAATATAGGATTTTGAATGATAGAATTTTAATTAAATAACGGTCGCATAAATAATTGATAATCATAAACGTATTGATCGTACTTATAGCCTCCTCGATAAATGGACGAGATAATAAAGAAAGAATCTGTTTTGCAAGCCCTGAGTCGAAGGTAAAAACCACTACCATCCTCAACCCGCCTGGGGTAGAAAAGCTTTCTCGAATCACCTCGATTCTGAAGCAAATCCATTCATAATAGCACACACATTGATCCAAAATGATTAAAACTATTAACTTTATCAATTTGTCTTTTGTTAATCATACTTCCATTATACACGAGAATAAACATTTATTGCTAATAAAATAAAAAAGAGAAGCAAATCAAAACTATCATAAGTAGGATGCAAACACCGTAAAATTTACAGTAAGGAATGCATTTAATCTCCATCTTTCAGAGAGTTGAAGATTTTTAATCAGACTAATAAAAAACATCGGAAACTCTAAAACATCCACCCAAATTTTTTTAATTTGCTCCAGAATAGGAATAAAGAACACGTGGCTTTCTCTCTCTCTCTCTCTCTCTCTCTCTCTCTCTCTCTCTCTCTCTCTCTCTCTGCTTGCCCGACCATATGTTAGCCTACCTGTCTATCAAAGAAATTACTAAAATAAATTCTCTGTTGTTTCATGTGAAGTGGAAGCGTCCACTCGGGAGCCATCTTGAAAGTGATCAGTTTTGGGGAGAAATCAAAGTGAAAATTCTGCCAGCAGCGCTACAAGAAAATAAGCGGATAAATTTTGGTGACCTTAATAACGTTCAGGGGAAGAACGTCTTTGGGATTAATTAGTCCAGGGTTAAAGATCTGTGATCTGAAAGGCAACGTTAATTGATGCATATTTT
>NC_061092.1:72580055-72587555 GCF_015104395.2 Macrobrachium nipponense
ATATTTACATGGTATTTTTTGAGACAAAACTCTTACCAAGAATTTTTGCCCCAAAAAGTTATTTGGTTTAGATACGTGGATGATATATTCTGTATTTGGCCAGTTCACGAAAACCTCCAGGAATTCCTTAATAATCTCAATAATTTAGTCCCTTCTATAAAATTTTACTGTAGAGGAAGAGAAATTGTAATTTGAATTTTCTTGATGTAACTGTCCATAGAAATGATAGAAATTTCACCTTTTCAGTCTTTCGAAAATCAACTAATATTGCCTCTTTTGTTCATTACTACTCCAATCACCATCAAAATGTTAAATTCTCTGTTTTGTCTGGGATGTTCCTAAGGGCTTTACGTGTCTGTAGCCCGCAGTTTATTGACGCTGAAATTAAAACTATTTATGATATTGCATTGAAACTTAAATACCCAAGGACTTTTGTAGATGTGGGCATGGAAAAGAGCTAGAAAAACATTTTTATTCAACTAATGACAAACTTGAATTTAGTAAGCATAACATTCTAAAATTACCTTATGATGAAAGGTTTTTAGATATTCCTAGAATTTAAAGCTTTTTAACATAAATGTTGTTTTCAGTAATATTAATGTCAAGAGTTTAGTAATCAAAAATTCTCCTAAAGATCTTCCAGGCTGCATATATGAAATTCCTTGCAAAAAGTGTGAAAATCTATTACGGACAGACTGGCAAATCTCTTTCACAGCGTCTTAAGCAACATCCAATATTCTGTGAGAACTGGGCAAATATCGAATGCATTATTTGTACATATGAGAGATTAGACCATCCTATTAACTGGAGTCAAGCAAGAGCCTTAGTCCCATGTAATGACACAGTTAAAAGGAATATCATTGAATCTTAGTTTTTATCAAGTCAAATAATAGAAATGTTCTAAATTTAAGTCTTGGTTGGTTTATTTAAACTTGATGCTTTCATAATGAAAAAAGTTGTAGATAATATAAGCAACAAATTAATATATTCAGTTTTTACATGTTTTGGACTGTAAAGATACTTTGTAATTTCGGTTAGGGTCAGAATCTGTTTTAAGTTTGTGAACCGTGTGATATCCGATAATCCTGGATTATCCCTTTTAATTTTTACCTTTTGCTTTTATAATTAACCATCTGGTATTCCTGATCTTGTTTGTACCTGAGGCCTTCCTCTCCGATTGTACTTTAGTAGCTCCTTGACGATGTCTGAATAAAGACGAAAAGCGCTTCAGTACTCCTTGACCGATGTCTGAATAAAGACGAAAGTTTCGCTTGGATTCCCTCTATCATTTCGTATTCGCTTATTTATGAAGTCACGTGCATCTACTGTGATTTTTTTAAGCATACTTATATATATATATATATATATATATATATATATATATATATATATATATATATATATATATATATATATATATATATATATATATATATAGCGGTAAGGGTTTAAATGGAGACATCTGTTTCATATGGGCGTTTATTTAATGCAACGGTTTCAGGGACCAAGCCCCATTTTCAAGCTGAAAATTACAATAATAAAATAAAATTAAAATAATTGCTCATCTAAAAAAAACATACAATTACAATACTTAAAGCTATATTTAAAAGAACACCAACTAAACGCAAGTACCTTTTCCAGTAGAGGAAGGAAGACGAGTGACTAAAAAAACAAAAACAAAACACGAAGGTATCTCTGTTGTTTACGCCAGGTCTTAACATATGAGGGTTTGTACCAAGGTAAACAATATTCTAGACCAAATGACAATAGGAATTCTTCCCTCCTTGAAAGATGATAATCAGAATAATTGAAAACAACATTATTGCTAGGAAACTTAGGAATAGAGATACCAAGGTTGTACAGTTTACGTTGGTGAACATTTTTCACCTGTGAAATAAATAAAGCATTTAAAGATTTATTAAATAAACGCCCATATGAAACAGATGTCTCCATTTAAACCCTTACCGCTATATATATTACTATATATATATATATATATATATATATATATATATATATATATATATATATATATATATATATATATATATACATATATATATACTGTATATATATATATATATATATATATATATATATATATATATATATATATATATATAATATATATATATATATATGCTTGATTGGAAAGGTTACCCATTCTCCAGATGTGTCGGATTCTAGGTACTAATCTCCTTATAATCCCTATCTGTCATTTATACGACCTTTCTGAACACTCAATTTCTCATGTAAGTCAGCTTATATGCTGAGTAAAGGACTTTGAGTCGAAAGATCTTGCAAAAAAAACTCCGTTGTTTATCTTTCCTTCATGTCTTATTCCTTTATTTATGGATTTGTCACGTTCCAAACTTTCGTGAATAAGTTATCCGCACACACACACACACACACACACACACACACACACATATATATATATATATATATATATATATATAATATATATATATATATATATATATATATATATATATATATATATATATATATATATATATATATATATATATATATATATATATATATATATATATATATATACATATATATATATATATATGTGTGTGTGTGTGTGTGTGTGTGTGTGTGAGTGTGTTTAATGCGGTATATAAGCAGGATAATATCTTAAACTATAATATATAGAAACTTCGATAGATCGCTCAACATACATTAATAAAAATTATCTTTCCTAAAAATGAAAAATGGGAAAGGAAACAAAAATTCCAGAGTCTAAGTTTTATTCATAACTGTTCAAGTTTATTTGTCACAGATTTGCAATCTGGTCAGTTTAATAGAATCTCAGAATATAAATACATCAGTGAGGGAAAATATATGATAGATTTACAATGTGGAAACCAGTTAACTTAAAAGAGCTGTTTTCTACCTAGGTTTGATACCTTTATAGACTTGGTGGATTTTGCAAAAAAAAAAAATAATAATAATAAAATAAAATAAAAAGAAAGAAAAAAAACTCTTAAATTGATATTCTAATGACAAGTCCTGTATCGGTATTGTTTAGTTTAGAGTAAATATAATATGGAATTTCTATTAGCAGTAGGATATATTGAATGTTCAGGTGTGGGCTACACCATACGGTTTGTGTCACTTTTCAAAGTTTGTAGCTTATCAAAAGTCCACAAATCCAAAGGATGTGACAGAATGAGGGGCTACTTGAACTTTGATGTTCAAACTTGGTAAATTGAATTACTAAGGAACTACTGCTATAAATGACCTGAAAAACAGAAAATCGCCTCAAAAGTATAATAGGTTATAATCTAAAATCTTTGACCCTGACCCCTGACCATCAAAGGGCAGAACATAGTAGAGTCAATTGCTAGTCATAATCGTTATCATTTGATAGTGTTAAATATACCATCAATATGCAAGTGACTGTGAAACAATGAAGCCACAAATGTATGTGAAATGTAAAGGTGAATCTGGGTGCTTTCATTTAGGAAATTTGTGAATATAATTAAAAAATATGAAAATGAGACAAAATATGCATCAATTAACGTTGCCTTTCAGATCACAGATCTTTAACCCTGGACTAATTTATCCCCAAAAGGCGTTCTTCCCCTGATCGTTATTAAGGTCGCCAAAATTTATCCGCTTATTTTCTTGTAGCGCTGCTGGCAGAATTTTCACTTTGATTTCTCCCGAAAACTGATCACTTTCAAGATGGCTCCCGAGTGGACGCTTCCACTTCACATGAAACAACAGAGAATTTATTTTAGTAATTTCTTTGATAGACAGGTAGGCTAACATATGGTCGGGCAAGCAGAGAGAGAGAGAGAGAGAGAGAGAGAGAGAGAGAGAGAGAGAGAGAGAGAGAGAGAGAGAAAGCCACGTGTTCTTTATTCCTATTCTGGAGCAAATTAAAAAAATTGGGTGGATGTTTTAGAGTTTCCGATGTTTTTTATTAGTCTGATTAAAAATCTTCAACTCTCTGAAAGATGGAGATTAAATGCATTCCTTACTGTAAATTTTACGGTGTTTGCATCCTACTTATGATAGTTTGATTTGCTTTCTCTTTTTATTTTATTAGCAATAAATGTTTATTCTCGTGCATAATGGAAGTATGATTAACAAAAGACAAATTGATAAAGTTAATAGTTTTAATCATTTTGGATCAATGTGTGTGCTATTATGAATGGATTTGCTTCAGAATCGAGGTGATTCGAGAAAGCTTTTCTACCCCAGGCGGGTTGAGGATGGTAGTGGTTTTTACCTTCGACTCAGGGCTTGCAAAACAGATTCTTTCTTTATTATCTCGTCCATTTATCGAGGAAGCTCATTCTCTTCACATTCGTCGTTTGCAAGCTATAAGTACGATCCTTACGTTTATGATTATCAATTATTTATGCGACCGTTATTTAATTAAAATTCTATCATTCAAAATCCTATATTCACTTGCATAAATGGGCTATTTCTAAATGTTTGTTAAGAAAATGATCGAAACAAACAACTTGAGTTTACAAACAGAGTCTGAATTCTCGGACATAAGAACTGAAGCAGCAGCTTCAGAAGTCGTATTGAAGCCTGACCTTTGGGGAAGAAGATAGCATAAACACTTTTTGATTGTTCAGCTCAAGAGTCAAAGCTCAAAATTTAGTATTTAAACTCAAAGATAAAATTGTCTCTGGATAGAGACTGAGTGAAGTTCCTTAGATCTTCTCCGGTCCAGTAAGCGTTTTTGTCTTATTTATGGTTTGACATTCCAACTACTTGATGCAAAGACAGTCAGGGTCTTACATAAACCTGTCGATTATCAAGATCTTGTCTAATTTTTTCTTTCAACTTCAAATGAAATGAAAAATGTCTAAGAAGGATTATTTGTTCCAAAATAGAGGCAAGTGTCAGCTAACAATAAATTTAGCTCATGCGTATCAGTCTGAAAATCTGCCAAGATGGTGTTATAACTGTATATACTGAAGAATATGAGAAATCGTTGATAACTATTTCATTGGGGAATATGCTGTTATCGAGTAGAAAGTCAGCTAATATTGTTCATTACAACAAATGCCGTTTTAATTCTTATTGTAATGAACAATAAGAACTGAACTCTAAAATTTGATGGAAGTAACAGAAGTAATATTAGGATCAGTAGCACTGTGTTCATATCTTCTCTAAAGAAAACTTGAACTCATGCAGGTAAACGAAGTAAGGTCTGGTAACGGTTATTTGTTCAGCAGAAAAGAAAAACAATACCTTTGCTGGTTTCTGTCTTCTTCACTTGATTTTCGTGTTGTTAGTACGATAACAGCTAATATCACAAATACCGGAAGCAGTAAGGCAAGTAAAAGGTTGTGCAGTTCCCCCAGTAATACTTTTGTCCTTCTGAGTGATTTTCAGTGTGAGTTCTAGGTGGCCTGTGCATTTTGCGTTTTTTGAATCTCAAATGTACATGCTTTATTCATATTACTGCACTTGGTATACATTAAGAGTCATCTTTGAATACGTTATTCATCAATGTTATAATATTATAAACTAAAGGTTGGGAATACTCTGTGAGCACCTATATATATATATGAGTAATGAATTACACCTGACTTTAAAGAAATGACATCTATAGGGCACAGTATCGTCGCGTAGCAGGCTAATTTTCTTCTGCGAAGGTCGCGTGTTTGATGACTTTTACTGGCATACAGCCTTCCAGAAATCAAAGTTGCTGTTTGAATCCATACTCTGTCCAGTTTCTTCTTCTGTTTTTGTCTTCAAGAAGCATTTAGAAGCTGTCGAAAGAAAGTAAAGAAAAAATTACATCCAGAAGATAAATATAAAACACGTTAAAAGCTGTAGGTGAAGGATAATCATTTTGTTTTTGGGTTAACTAAACGTAAAAAATTAGTATTTACCAAAGTACTGATTCTTTCAAATAAATATATGATAAACCAATGTTACTTATGGGTAACATTATGTACAACGCTGCCGTATCAGACAAAAGAGAAATTCGCCGAGACTCACTAAAGGCTCGATGCAGACCAAAACCAACACAGTCGTTGATGAAGCAATTTCTAAATGCTTCAATGATAAGGGCTGATGATTCCGCTGTAGTTACGAGCATCATATCCGGCCGGAAATTCTTTAGATTATTCAAACCATGTGACAGCCTAAAGAAAGAAAAATCCTATTAATGAAAACTACACAGTGCTTACAGATTCAAGATTTAAGAACTTTTTTTATTATGAAAACTGAATGAAATAATTAGCTTGAATGCGGTGCAGTTGGATAATCCACGAAAAAATTTATAAACAAATGTGGGGTATCTGATTTACATGAAATGAGAGATAGTCCTACTTATATTAGCTCAAGTTAGGATCACAGTTATAGGAGATGGGCTGTTAACCCTTAAACGCCGAAGCGGTAAAAATCAAAAACTCCCCCGAATTCCGGAGCCGGTTTTGAGTGAGCGCGGAATCGGAAAAAATAATTTTTCAAAAAATCACAGCGGCACTTAGTTTTCAAGATTACGAGTTCATTTTTGGCTCCTTTTTTTCATTGCCTGAAGTATAGTATGCAATCATCAGAAATGAAAAATAATATCATTATCATATGTAAATAATGCGATATATGGTAGCGAAAAAAAAAAATTCATACATAATTGTATTAAAATCACGCTGTGCAAAAAAGGGTAAATGCTAACGAGTTTCTTTTTTTGTTGTTGTATTGTACACTACATTGCAATCATTTTGATATATAATACATTGTAAAACAATAAAAGCAACACCGGATTATCACAAAACGATGTACGAATTCGTAACGTGCGAACGTAAAAAAATATTTTTTCAAAAATTCACCGTAAATCTCAATATTGTTCTAGAGACTTCCAATTTGTTTTGTTCGAAATGAATAAAAATGATTGAATATTACGATACTGTAAGAGTTTTAGCTTAAAATTGCGTTTTTCGACCATTTCGGTAGAGTCAAAGTTGACCGAACGTGGTTTTTTTTCTATTTATCGTTATTTATATGCAAATATTTCGAAAATGAGAAAAGCTACAACCTTCAAATATCTTTCATTTTATTTTACATGAAATTGCGCACATTTTCATATATAAAACTCTATGAAATGCCTAATATGAAACGGAGCAAATTTTCCGAGAATTCGATGTACGCAATTCGGAGATTTATGGCGGAGAATCCGCGCGCGGAGGGAAGGAAAGTTTTTTTCATAAATTCACCATAAATCGAAATATTGTGCTAGAGACTTCCAATTTGTTGCAAAATTAAGGTAAATGATTGAATATTACTAAAATATAAGAGATTTAGTTACAATTGCGTTTTTCGACCATTTCGGTAGAGTCAAAGTTGACCGAACGTGGTTTTTTTTCTATTTATCGTGATTTATATGCAAATATTTTGAAAATGAGAAAAGCTACAAACTTCAATTATTTTTCGTTGTATTTTACATGAAATTGCGCACATTTTCATATATAAAACTTTATGTAACGGCTAATTAAAAATGGTGCAAACATTACC
>NC_061092.1:72592555-72594688 GCF_015104395.2 Macrobrachium nipponense
TTATAGAATGATTCCCCAAATGAAAACACGTTATTAGATGCACATAATTCAACTAACTTTATTATTTTGTCAAGCGTCAATGGGAAATGATCTGAATAGTGAGATAATTTTTCCCTCAAAAACTGAAGAACGTCCTGTACTGGTACTTTTGTAAATAGGGAATCTACGTCAAGGCTTAAAAGTTTTATGTTGTAAAGTGGTATATGTGCTTCTCTGAATTTGTAAGAAAAATCTTTAGAATGTTTAATGTAACTGGGAGAAAAAGTGCCTAAAAAAGGGGAAAGGAGGCCAGCTAACCATTTAGAAATTTTGTAATTAAAAGCTCCGGCACATGAAACGATGGGTCTGAATGGAAGATTGTCTTTTTGAGTTTTGGGAAGGCCATAAAAGTAGGGGAGTTTAGGATTAATTACTTTAAATTTCTCTAATAGTTCAATACTCTTTTTGTCTTGGTCAATTAATCTTACTTTCCGAAAAAAAATTCTGTGGGGACGTTTTGGATGGGATTTTTCGTCAGTTTGTCGTAAGTATTTGTGTCGCTAAGGAGTTGGTTGATTTTGTTGAGGTAGAAGTGTTTGTCCATTATTACGATTTTGCTGACTTTGTCTGATCTACTTATTATAACATCTAACTTTTTTAGCAAGCGGATGGCTATCATAAATCTACGGGGAACAGGATATTTCTTATTTAGGTCAGTTAAAGCATTTAGTAACACTCCTTTTAAACATATCTCTTCACGGCTGTAGTTTCTGTCAGATATGAATTTATCAAAAGCCACTATGAAATCTAGGTTGTTTTTGCGGTCTGGCATAAGGGCAAAGGATAAGCCTAGATTTAAAACTAAATGTTGATTGTTTACAGTAAAGGGGGTTGTTGGATAAGTTTAAAATTTTGTCTTGTTGCTCAAGATTATTCCACACGCTATTGTTTATTAAGTTATTTAACTTGCGTAAAAGTCTGTTGGAATGAGTCACGCTATTATAGGCAGCAATGTCAGAACAGAATGATATTAGATACCTGTATATGTGGTCCATAGTGAGGAGACGAAGATTAGACTGAGTTCCATATATCACTTTGCGAGTATGAAGATCGTCGTGTGTTGGTGATTCTTTCCTCCAGGAAAATCTTATATGAGAGAGGGAAGGGGTCCATCTCCCGAATCCGTACATTTTTGGTAGTACTTGTTCCTTGAGGCATTCTTCTAAAAAGTGTTTTTGATTTTTCAGCCGGTGTAGTCTGATCAGTTCTTTCTCAAACTTGCGACCCCCTCAGGACAAGACCAGAGATATGGCCAACAATAAAATAAAAATTCCTCAACTGGAAAGGATTAAGACGGTGACTCAGACCCTCAGAAAATCTAACCCATTTGCATTTACTTACCCAAACACCTTAGCCAAATCCCTGATTAACGTCCAACAAAAGACATCCCCCAAGGACACAGGGGTTTACGAAATCCCATGCCAGGACTGTGAACAATCTTACATCGGATTTACAGGAAAATCAATTCCCCAGAGATTAATACAACACAAACGGTCAGTTAGGTATGGGCAAGAGAACTCAGCTATTTTCAACCATGTAACTGAACATAACCATAGAATAAACTGGAATTTGCCACGTATTATTTAAATAAAAGAGAGGCAGGTAATGAACATCTCAAAAGGAGCATGGGATTCAGATGTGATCGACAAGATTTTCATTCAACCAACGCTTAAGAAGATTAAAGGAAGATTACCAGCAGGGGTGAGCTAAATTGGCTTACCTGTGGATGGATATCTTTGTATAAATACCACCTTTTCTGCAAACTTTTTTCATTCATATACCTGAAGAGAGAGACAGCAGTCTCTGAAATATAGTATTTTTGTCTTTCTATTTTGTGTTTTTGATGGGCTCCTTTTATTAGATGGAAATTCTGTTGTAACAGAACATTTATACCAGTCCAGATATATATATATATTATATATATATATATATATATATATATATATATATATATATATATATATATATATGCAGTATATACTTGTCTTTCCATCTGAAGCCTGTTGCAGAATCCAGGCGTTTGCAGTACAGGTATATCCCTCCACTGTCGGTCCTGGTTGGTTTGGAGGAATGTCATAGGTCACTGGAACACCA
>NC_061092.1:72602688-72619253 GCF_015104395.2 Macrobrachium nipponense
GTCACAATCTTTTCCTTCTTTCTAAAATTTTTTTTTTCATTCTTACTACATCCTTCTCCTTCATGTAATTTTTTTTTTTTTTTTTTTTTTTTTAGCATTTCGAATGAATTATGTGGAATTTTCCACCTTTGCTTAAATTTACTGGACCTGCTAAACAGAAAAGATATCATAGCTGGGACTGGGTTTTTATATCTGAAGCTAAATAGTGGGAACCGTGGCAGGACCATCAACTGCCCAATAATGTTCAGACCTGAGTGATATCAGGCGGAAACTATTTTGCAGGGCTGGACCACGGATTCCAGGGGGGTCTAGTTTTGCGGATAGGACTACTCGCATTCTGTCCGGCCGGTTTGCCCATAATGTGATGGGAAGGGTGGGATGATTGTATTTTGGTAATACTCTCAGTCCTATCAAGCGGGTTTGGCTTACACTTGGGCCACTCTAATCATGTTGGTGCCATCCCCCTGTGGGGTAGGGTAGGGACACGGACTTTTGGAGTCGGTCTCACTTGTGCCATTAGTGGAGGAATAAAATCCATGAAAAGGCTGCTGATGTCTTTTTAAGGTTTCAGGTTTATTTTATGTATATATATTTTTTTACTTAGATCTTTATGAAATCAGAAAATAAAGATACAAGTACCTACCTGGACCCTTTGATGTCGTGAAATTGGCACAGTTAACGTCTACTGGAACCTCCCTTGACAACCTTCCTCTGGAAAATCTATAACCAAACCCTCCAGTGTGATTACACTGAAACCCTATGCTTCCTGTACAGAGGTAAGGGAAATTAAGCAGAAGACATGTTTGAATTGGTACCTGGAACTATTTGAAAAGTCATATGAAAAGTATTTAATTTCTTAATTTTGGAAGAAGATGGTTATGATATTTTTTGCTGTATATCGAGACATTGTGAAGTGTTGTGGCCGAGAGCCTAAGATTTCTCATGAAGGTAAAGGAAAGCTGACGGTAGAATGTACCTCAGCCAAAGAGACTGAAAAACTGAACATATTATCACACCTTGGAGTAGTCAAAGTACAATGTGCAGCACGTGCTTTTTGGAATCACTCCAAGGGAATGATATATGCTCCCTAACTGATGACATACCCCAAAGAAAAACTTGTAGAGGAACTAAAAGATCAAGGTGTAATAAGAGTTGAGCGAATGAAGAAGAAGGTAAATGGAGTCTTTGTACCACTTCCAATTTAATTATTACATTTAATTCTACTGATTACCTACTGTAGTAAGAGCAGCCTGGATACGTTTTAAGATAAACAATATATCCCAAGACCGAGGAGATGTTTCCATTGTCAAGAATTCGGACATATGTTAGGGTCCTGTAGGCAGAAACTGCAAGGCAAGCCAGCCACTTGTGTCAAATGCAGTGAACCAGAGCATGAGATATGTAATAATGAAGCCAGGTGTATACATTGTGGAGAAAATCATCCATCATCTTCACTTAATTGTGATGTATACATCATGGAAAAAGAGATTTAAACTTTAAGGGTAACAGAACGTATCACATTTAGGGAGGCAAAAGAGAGGGTATTGAATCAATATGTTAGACCAGGTAGTATCCTTTCCAGTGTCGCTGCCAACCCGAAAGAGAAATATAAATGTTAATAAGGATAATTTAAATAAGAAACCGGTAAACGACCCTTACTCGTGCCTCTTTGGAGGTGGCGCCAATTGTTGCTGGCGCTCCTTCCTCTTCGGAGGCTGCCCGCATTGCTGGCGCCGTGATTTCTGGTGCTCTTGCCTCTCCGGGGCTGCACCAGTGATTTCTGGTGCTCCTGCCTCTTCGGAGGCTGCGCCAGTGATATCTGGTGCTCCTGCCTTCTTGGAGGCCGTGCCAGTGATTTCTGGTACTCCTGCCTCTTCGGAGGTGGTACCAGTTGATTCTGGCACCCCCACCTCTTTTAAAGGCAGTGCCGGTGGTTTCTGGCACCATTGCTTCTATGGAAGCAGAACCAGTGATTTCTGGTACACCTTCCTCTGTGGAGGCTGTGGTCGGGTATACCTGGCACTCCACCTCTCTGGAGGATGTAGCCAATATAAATGCTTTGGAGGATGCACCAATGTCCAATCTCACACCCTCCTCAGGCGACACCAGCTTTGTCTTGCTGTTCCTGAGACTGATAAAACCCTCTAAAAAGAGGCAGCCCTAAACAAAAAATCGGTCTCCTTCCAGAAAAAAAGAGCAAGGTTTTAAGCTGAAAGCTCTTAAAAGAGGCTCTAATGTAACAGTCTCTAAAGAAAATAAAATTCATTAATTTTCTCCAGTGGAACTGTCCGGGATTGAGAGCTAAATAAAGGGAAGAGTTAAGGCTGCTCATATCAGAAGTGTCTCCTGTTTGTATAGCTTCTGCGGAGACCACGATTGGTAATAATATGTGCCCCAGCCACGAGAGTATACATCCTATCACTCCACCTATAATTTAAATGTTGGAAGCCATGGTGGTGGTGTTTTGTATGTTCAAAATGACACCACAAAATCCTATTATTATTCAATCAGCATTGCAAGTGATTGGTGTGCAGATCCATTTGCAAAGAAATAAAAATACATATGGTCCCTCTCTATCTACCACCTAACGAAGTCTTCCCCATCAATGAATTCAAATCCCTTATTCAACAGTTACCACGTCCTTTTCTTATTTTGGGAGATATGAATGGCAGAAACCCTCTTTGGGGTGATATCATCACCAATCAAAGAGGAAGGTGCTTAGGGTCCATCATAGAAGATGAAAATGTGGGGATACTCAACTCTGGGGAGTCTACGCGTTTTCATGTTCAAACAGGCACGTTATCAGCAATTGATTTATCTATATGTAGTGATGACTGTCTTATTGATTTTAATTGGAAAGCTATAAATGATAGATTTACCAGTGACCATTTCCAATAGTGGTGAATGTAACATCAAGTCCTCCATCTTCAAGGCTACCCAAATGGAACATTGGTAAAGCTGATTGGCCAACTTCCAGGAGCAGCTCAATATGATGACTCTGCTGATGACTTTCCCTGTGTAGATGATGCTCTTGACTTTTTGAATACAATAATGTTTTCAGCTGGTCTTCAATCTATACCTAGGACTTCGGGCAAATTTGTCCGCCGACCAGTTCCCTGGTGGACTCGTAAATACCAGGAAACCTCATAGACTATGAGATCTGCCTTCACTAAAAAAAAACCAGTGAGACACTGCTCGAGCATAGATAAGATACTTTGTTATTATACTCCATTAATAGTCTTGTGCTTCTATAGTTTTTCAGTAGCATTATTGGGTCCCTTTCGAAGATATAATAGTGATATTAGCAAGGCTAGAAACCTTTCTTAGTTGCAGAGTTATCAAGCAAATTGGCACGTGGCGAACCATTTGTACACATCTTTATCACAAACGGTTAATATAATACTTAGAGCTCTGGTGATATCTTCAATTAACTCTTCTACCCAGGAAGACATTATTATCTGAATAATGATTGATTAAATTATTTCAACAATGATTTACTCAGTGTCAGAAATTGAAACAATTAAGTGCCATCCTGAAAAGCGGCAGTCATATTAAAATTTTGCGCTTACACCTAGGTTTTTTAAAAGGGGGGCTGTGTTAAAATGAGCACTTGTGTGCAAAATCTCATGTCTGTATAACCAAACTGAAGTATTTTTCTACTTATATACTGCACTCTAATAGTTACACACAGTGTGTGTGTGTGTGTGTTTTCTAAGCAAAGCATCTGTCCCTAAAAAGCACTCATTGAACACATACCTTTGCGAACGCCCGCCTCTTCCCTTTCCTCCAGCCCCACAAAAAGATAAAATCAAGTAAAAAATAAGTAAACATATCCTGAATCTGGAAATCTCACCAAAGACTCCTCTGCAGAATTCGTGGCTAGTGTGAAAACTTTTATAGCAGCAACTATGGCCATCGACTCTAAAAATGTGTTACAGAGATAGTAGTTGAAATAGATAGCGGAAAAATCTTTTAACAAAGGAAGTAGTGTGTGAGATTCACTTACATTAGACAATCTCAGAGCTTACACCTGACTTTGTAGGGGAAGTATTTCTATGTTATTAACTGGATCTTAATTTTTGGGAGTCAAAATAGTTCATATAAAACGAATTCAGATTTGCATTTAGATCCAGATTCATATCCATCTTAAAAACTGATCTGACCACCGCTTGTTTATTTCCCGCATCAAAAATCCCTGGGAATCAGTCAGCAACCTATTGAGGTTTCCATTGAACGAAGCCTAAAAGACCCAAGCGAAGGAACTGAAGAAAGCGAACAAACAAGTTCCCTCTAACTTCGTGAAATGTGGTAATAAGGTTTTAAATACTTAGAAGTCAATTTCTTTCCCGTAATCGACTTTTAATTAGTTTCCACACCCTTGGCCTGCGTGTGAAGTTTCTCGCCGGTTTAGCCTTTTCTCTTTAGAGCAGACAGCACTACGTCATTCGGTCTCTTCTTTCCGTCCAGTTACATTAACAATTTTTCACTTTATCTGGAGCATCAAATCGTTTGATGGTTGATAGAACGATCGGGATTTTCTTGCCTCTCTTTATCCCGACAGCTGGGCTGGATGGAGACGTCAGATTAATCTCAACCGGTCTCTTAGTTGAAGTTAGGGATGTTGAGCATTCCATCCTTTCAATTATGTTGAGCTTCATTCATTGGAGTCTCCTTATGTTGGGTTGTGAGCGTCTAGCTTTTATCATTGATGTATTGATGCATTGATTAAACTTTTTTCATTTGTTGTAAATACCATTCATTCAGATGTTGGTAACTTGATAATGCAAGAGAGTCAAGAGGGGCAATGCAGACTAGAAAAGTTAAGTACCTGTTTGAAGTTTGGAAAAAAATAATTCTATTCAGTATATTATATATATATATATATATATATATATTATATATATATATATATATATA
Source organism: Macrobrachium nipponense (assembly GCF_015104395.2). NCBI lineage: Eukaryota > Metazoa > Arthropoda > Malacostraca > Decapoda > Palaemonidae > Macrobrachium > Macrobrachium nipponense. The sequence goes on from NC_061092.1 coordinate 72,607,606, forward strand.
TAATATATATTATATATATATATATATATATTATATATATATAATATATATATATATATATATAAATATATATATATATATATATATATATATATATATATATATATATATATATATATATATATATAATTTATATATATATTATATATAATATATATATATATATATATATATATATAAAATTTTATTCTGCACATTGAAATATATATATATATATATATATATATATATATATATATATATATATATATATATATATATATATATATATATATATATATATATATATCTAGGAGGGGAAAAGAGGGGGAATGGCCAATAATATGTTTAAAGTGTCATATATGATAGTAAAGTAACATAGCTCTCCTCGCTTAGAGACAAGAGGTGGTGTACTGCGAGTTCACTTGGAGAAAAAGGTATTTGCTGAACAAGAAACTTGACTCAGAGATCGTTCCCCCGTTTGCGAGGCATGTACATTCGTTTGTACGCGTATTACAGGCCTACTAGTTCAGGGTACTTGTGGAAGACGTATTCTTTGTGCGAACGAGATTAGGTCAAGTGGTTGCTCCGAGTGTCGGGAGAAAACGCCCATCGAAAAGGTAGGACACATTCTATAAAAACTTAGAAAAACGTTACCTTTTGGAAAAAAAAAGAGAAAGTGTGAAAAATACTCTCTTTACGTAAATACTTTGAAAAGAGTGACGTGGGGATGTCTATATACCTATTATCTTTATTACAGATGGGTCCGACTCCATGGTTGATTAGAAACGGGATTCTCTAACCTGACTAATACGAGACAATCAATAAGACACTTTTGGGTTTGGGAGTGTAACCTTAGTCAAGGGGTAGAATGTTATCTTACTGGTTTTTTCTTTATGGGTAGATTTGGGTGTTATGCCAATTATGACTTGTTAATCATTTTTTGTTCTTGTTATAACCAATGCTTTGGGAAATAATAGTATTTTTTATATTTACGCAGTCTTAATAAGCCTCGTGACATCTTACAGACAGGGCACCGTTGGCAACAGGTAAGAGTTCCCAGTTTTTGTAGTTTAGGGGATAATGAGGGGAATACAGTGGTGGCAGCGATAAAGTCTTTTTATATATCTTTCAAGCTGTAGGTACGCTCCGAAGGGACTGGTGACCAGTTAGAAATAGGGGGTTTTGTCTCTTTTTTTTTTGGTAGGAAAAGGGGTTATTAATCATGTCACAGGCAACTCAGGGTCATTACTGCTGATTCGACAGAAAGAAGCTGTTCCTCAGACTTCCTCTCCCAAGCCAAGTCAGTTTGATTCCTTGAGATTACGGAATAAAGGTGTTTAAAAAAAACGTGAGGAGAAAAAGTTAAATTTTAGACATATTAAAGTGTTTCACAGTTCGCGCATGTTTGCGGTGTATATGAATTCGGTTTACGGTCATATGAAGACGTAAGTGTATTTTCGAGTTTTTTTTTTCTTTCTTAATTTTTTTTTCTCTTTTTATATTTTGTGGATTTTCTTTACCCTTTTGTTCTTGTTCATGTTCCTTGTATTTGTGTGTGGCGAACTTACCTGAGTGGGATTTTTGCGGCGAGTCACGCCAGAGAGAGAGAGAGAGAGAGAGAGAGGGGCGAGTTGGCTCGGAAACATCTTGCATTCTTTTTCTTTTCCTATCCCCTCCTTATTATTATTTTTTTATTGTCATTTTCGTGGGGTTGATTTTGTGATTGGGGATGGGGCACGCTTACCTTTTGTTATCCATTATTGGGGGAAAATTTCTGTTGATTTTTCTTGATTGGGTTTAGTGTATATAAATACATTGATGTTATTGAGATCGGGGAAGTGTAGCGGAAAAAACAGCCTTGGGAAACAAGATAAAATGGGGGATACTAAACTGACGACGCTACTACATCCCGTGACAAACATTTCTGCGGGGGTCAGCCTATTCAAAGGGATTGTGGATGGCGTATTGTCACAGCTTGTAAATATCTTCATAGAAGGAGTTAATAACTATTTAGCGGGAAAGAATATAGTAGACGATGTAGAGGCATTCAGAGAGGCGAAAGTTTTGCTAGATTTCAATAAGGGAGACCTCAGTCATAGGTCAAGGAGTTTCCAATTTACAAAATGTCGTACCTGGACAGACTTGCAAGCATTTTTGAAAACAGCATATGGCTCAAAGGAACACGGAGATATGGCGAGAGACCTTCGAGGTCTTTATAAACTAAGGAAAGGCACTAATAGCCTTGTAGAACATAGCTCAAAGCTGTTTGACGCAGTGGCAGATTGGGTAAGAAAATTGAAAACATCTAAATGGGTTACAGGGGATAATCTCCCTCTAAATAATGTTCATAAACTGATCTATTTTTCCCTCCTCCTACACGAGGTACCCGATGCAATAGTGGATAGCTTTGATGAAAAGGTTGAGCCTACCTCAGACGAAGAATTACTTTATACCCAAATAGATAAACACAGGTCTAAATGTCCCACTGTAGATAGCACAATTTTTAACGGGACAGGCCCGAGGGATAGAGTACAGAGAGACACGGAACTTTCTTCTCATCGTCTGTGTGCAAAAGTTGAGTATAACAAAAGATCGATCGATCAAAAGCAACAGCAGTTATGTTGTTTCAACTGCAATAAACCAGGACATCCAAAGAAATTGTGTAGGGTTAAATATTGTGGAATATGTAAAAGTACTGATCATTATTGGCAGTCTTGTCCGTCTCAGATACGGAGAGATGCAAGGCCTGCACCTCAAGGTTCTGGTAATTATAATGTGAGAACTTCCCAGGCAGGTCAAACCAGAGGGCAAAGGGATCGGCGAAATTTTTGGAAGCCCGATCAACAAAAAGGGTACAGGTGATTGGTATATGCCATTGTGGTCTCGTGGGGGACGCCCCAGAGCCCAAGCCTATAGTCTATGGAACAGTAGGGGATGTGGATATCCCGGTTTTTATAGACACCGGGGCATCAATAAATCTAATGGACTATAATTTGTATCAATCCATGTTCTCCCATTACCCTTTGCAGCCCTCAACGGAGACGGTGTGTGATGTGCAAGCCCATAGATTAAACACCCTGGGTTGTGTTCAAATACAGTTTGCTCTCGGTGACAGAGTGTTAACAGAAACTTTTTTGGTAATAAAAGGAATTGTGTTAGGTAATAAAATCTTGTTGGGTCATCCTGCTTGCAGAAGACACAAGATATCGATCCATGCGGGTGCTAATGGGATAACAATCGGGAAAATGGGTTATCTCATACCATATGAGGACGTGAATAGAATGGAGGACATGGAGGTTATTGAAAGAGGAGAGGTGCTCGGTGGTATTAATGGCGGTGATACGAGGGTTATGGGGAAAGGTAATGTTAAAACATGCGTTGGTGATATGGGAGATGATTACGGGGGTTCTATCAGAGTTCATAGTGGTAACAATGATACTAACAATGCTGGTGATGATACTAATATGGATGTTATTTCTGATACTAACAATGCTGGGGATGATACTGAGGGTGGTAATTTGTATGGGGCGGTGGCAAGGGGAGATACTAACCACAAATATAGAGGTGTTTTATTTGAAGATATTATGTTACTACCAGGTTCAAAGATTATGGTAAAAGTTAAATTGAAGGAAATGAGAAAACCCACAGATGTGTGTGTTATTGAAAACAGCGAAAAGCTCAGAGGAGGTGTTAGCACGGTATCGGTGAACAGTGTATCCAAGAATGGGGTTACGTGGGTGGAGCTATTAAACTGTAATGATACAGCAAGGAGATACCAGAAAAACACATATAGTGGATTTCCAAGATTGGAATTGTGATAGTGGTTCTGTGGCTATTGTAGAGGGGAAACCTGAGTTTTCGGAGGCAGAAATACAATCAAGGAAACGAACATTCAGAGAACATTTGGCTAATGCGGATTATAGCGAACAAGTTGAAGCGATAAGCGGGCTCTTGGCAGAATTTGGGGATACGGTAGCCTTGCAAGGTGATAAACTGGGGTTGACTAATGTGTTAGAGCATAAGGTAAATTTGGAGAGCAACTCAAAACCTATTTATATTCCTGCATATCGCATACCTTTCAAAATCAGAGAACAGGTAGAGAAAGACTTTAATAGATGGGAAGAAGAAGGAATCATTAGACCCAGTGTGTCTCCTTACAACTTTCCCTTGTTAGCGGTACCTAAGAAAGACGGTTCGGTCCGTGTATGCATCGATTTTAGACATTTAAATGAGAAAACGATCCCTGACCGCTATCCAGTCACGTGCATACCAGATCTTTTTGTCGAAATTGGGGGACATAATATTTATAGCTCAATTGATTTGGCACAAGGTTTCTTACAGGTCCCTCTCAGTAAGAGTAGCAAGGAATATACCGCCTTTTCAGTGCCCAAGGGACACTATGAATTTACGTGAATGCCTTTCGGTTTATCGGGCAGTCCGATGACTTTTACCAGGTTGGTGAACACAGTTTTGCACAGGCTATTGGGCAAAAATGTTTTTGTGTATATGGATGACATCCTGATCGCAATGGACACGATCGCGCAACACCTGGAAGTGCTTACAGAAGTACTTAGGAGGCTTAGATTAGCGGGGTTGAAAATCAAGCTAGCCAAGTGCTCGTTCTTGAAAAAGCAGATCACATATCTAGGTCACATCATATCTGAGGAATGGGTTAGAGTAAATGACGATAAAGTCAAAGCAATAGCGAATTTTCGCACCCCCAGATCAAAGAAAGAGATTAAGTCATTCCTGGGTATCACCGGTTTCTTCAGGAGGTTCGTAAAAGGGTTTTCTAACATAGCAGCTCCCCTAACTGATATGTTGCGGGGAGACGTTCAATTTCAATAGAAGAAACCCCAGGCGGAGAGTTTTCAAAAGCTTAAAGACGCGCTAATGAATCCCCCGGTTTTGAAGTTTCCAGATTTTAAGGAACCTTTTACATTGGTGACTGATGAAAGCCAGGAAGGTATAGGTGCATGCCTTATGCAAAAGTTTGATGGGAAATTTCATCCTGTAGCTTTTTATAGCAGGAAGTTCAGGACAAAAGGCAGCAACGAGAAGTCCATGGCCACCATAGATAAGGAAGCCTTTGCAATAGTTTCGAGCTTAGTTCATTTTAAAATGTTACTGATGGGGAATAAAGTAGAAGTTCTTACAGACCACAAACCATTACTCGATCTTTTTAATAAACCCGATTTGTCTCCCAAAAGAGCTCGATGGTTTCTAACTATCAGAGATTTTGATGCAAAGCTCAAATATATAGAGGGCAAATTTAATGTTATTGCTGATGCTCTCAGCAGGAGTTTTCATGACGCGGAAGGTTTCCAAGTCGCGCAGGCCACTAGCGAAGCCATACAATATGATATACCTCTCATAGAGCTAAGGTAAGATAAAGACGAAGTTTTAGCAGATGCGAAAGCATTTCTGAGAGGGTAATTAGTCAAGAAACGTTATAGCTTGCCTTTTTCGGGTTTGGAGTTAGAAGGAAATCTGTTGGTTAGGAAAATTAAATAGAAGTTGAGAACCAGTGAAAGTAAAGGAGATACGACACAGATCGTAATTCCGAAAGTCCTAATTCCTGTGGTTTTAGATATAGTTCATTGCAGTTTCGGTAGTCCTCACTTGGGAATAGAAAAAACATATGTGAGGTTCGTCAGGCTAAATACATTGGAAAAATAGGGTAAGATGTGGAAAATTTTGTAAGGAATTGTGCGGTGTGCAACGCATGTAAGCCTGCTAGCACAACGTCATGCAAATTAGGATCGTATCCTATACCGAGTAGGCCTTTTCAGAGAATACATATGGATGTCTTAGGGAATTTTTGTGAGTCTAGATATGCAAACAAGTACTTGCTAGTGATAATAGATGAACTTACAAGTTTAGTAGAAATTTTCCCACTTAAGCATAAAACGGCCGAAGAAGTAGCCATAGTATTTTTAAATGGTATCGTTTGCAGATATGGTTCACCCGAAGTTCTATTAACCGACAATGGGAGGGAATTTGTGAACAAAACCTTGGAGTGTTTAGCTGAAAGTAACAATTATTCCATACAGACCCGAGGCTAATGGGTTGTGCGAACGAGCAAACAGGAAAGTGCTCGAAGCGCTCAGAAAAACGGTAGGTGGTAATGATAGAAATTGGGACAGATATATTAACGTTGTTAGACATAGCATTAACACCATGGTTAGCGATTCAATTAAAATGTCCCCTTTTGAAGCTTTGTTTGGTTATCCAGCGCGAGGCACATTTGATTTGCTAACTACGCCTCACCAGGGGGAGGATACGGTTGAAGCGCTGATATCCACAGCGAGAGAGAGACACGCATGCCTCAGCCGTAATCTCGAATCCACAACCAGAGATATGGTTCAAAAGAGTATTAGTAAATCATCTGATCCCAAGATCAATGTCGGTGATAAGGTATTTTTGTGTTAAAACTTAACGTGAGAAATAAGTTAAATTACAAACTAGGCCCGAAGTTTGGAGGTCCTTTTAAAGTCATTGAAGAGAAAATTGGAAATAGGTTTGTAGTTTTAAATGAACGAACAGGTCAGTCGAAGCTAACACATATCTCGAAATTGAAAAGAATTGGTTGTGGCAATTAATATATGATCGCGCAATTGCATTCATTTTTCCTTTTTTTCCTTGTTATCTGTTTTTGTAATTTGATGACAGAATGACTTCACATTTTTTTTCCTTCTCCTTTATTTCCTTCTAATGTTTTTTTCTCTTATTATATGTAAATCTGCGGCGTTTTGGCGTAAGATTTCGGGGTTAATATTTTTCGGCAAATTTTTGCTGTAGCTGAGAAACGGGATGGTCTTTTTGGCGTGGGGTCAGTAATTAAATAGAGAAATTATTTATATCACCTGAGTGGTGTTATTACTAAGATGATGGTTTATATATAATGAGATGGTTCTGCGGAGTGTGCTTACGAAGTTCAGTACTAAACATTTTTTTTTGAGAGTCACGAGTTTCTAGCGACGCGAGTCTGAATATGCTGCAATGCGAAGCACCTGACGTGTTCTTAGGTGGGTTTCTTTTTTGCTAAAGTTGCTGTAAGGAGTCCGGTTGCGGATCTTCCCTTTGGGATTGATTACTCAGGGATTTGCACTGTTTTCGGAGATGCTGATTATGGCATTTCACGAGAACGTGTTATGTAAGGGGATTTTTTTTTTCAGGTCTTTTCTGGTCGATAGGGTTGCTGCGCTAGCAGATTCTGTAACCGTACACATTCCGTTTTGGGAAAGAGGTTGAATTATATATATGTTTTTTTTTTCTTTTCTTAACGTCGTCCGAGGAGATTAAGCAACTGATAGTTTTCTTTTTCTTTTCTCTTATGTGCGCTGTGTAAAGGGGAGGGGAAAGTTCACTTATTATTGTTGTATTATCTTATTTTTGTTTATTTATTTATTTTTTTTAAATTTTTTTTTCTTTTCTTACGAGAGATGTTGCAATGAGGGTTAAGCTCTAAATAGCATTTTTCTTTTAGATAGCAGATATAATTTGGCAGGGTATGTGAGTTGGATAGAAGGGGTGTTCGGCATTGTATTTTATGGAGGCTAGTTATATAAACCATAAAGGGGTTTTTGCTGTTAGACTTTATGGGTTCTCTTTTGATAGTGTGTTTATCAGATATGGGATTATTTGTGAGAATTCAGTAGGTAAAGATTATATTTGGCTTAGCGAGGAATTTTTAAAAAAATATTTGATTAGTAGATTGAATATATTAATTAGTGACGAATTTGTGGGGTAAAACAAGACTTTAGTTATTTTATGACCATGTAGACCTTTTAAATACGGACACAAAATGACTTTGGAGAATTCCCAACTTTACGTGAGGATGGCAAGGAAGACGACTTCGTTCTACAGCACCGGAGGCTGAGTCAAGTCTACACACGAATGGCATTTTTGTGGACGGCCTTGGCAAAGGATGAGATGTCTTCGATATAATTTCTGGGATAAATCAGGAGTATACAGTCTTCGATGAGGCGGGTGCGAGTAGCACTTGCATAGAATAACGGGGTGGTGACCACGTTTACTTCAGTAAAAAACGTCGAATCTACAGTTTCGCGACGGGAGGGTGTTGGATACACTCACGAGGGTCGCAGATGCTGAATAATGGCGCGTGCTGAGTTGTTTCGAGTTGGGTTACGTACTCGACCTGCGTCTACAACAATTCGCTCGTTCTACAGGGATCCCAGCTGTTTGACAGTTCCTGCAGGATTATTACAGACTTCTTCATGGTACTTAGTCGGCGTGTCTACAACTCGTCAATCAGGGTGTTTCACGGACACCTACATGGAAGCCATAAGGCAGTTCGAATCCCGCCTACAGTGGAGTCCGTTACAGTCCCGCCGCTCGAAGATAGTGGCGAAGATGACCCTTTTTTTTTCGATGACAGTTATACTATACCAATAGTAATGATCATGTTAGGCGCAATACTGATCGCCATTTGTGTGCTTGGAGTTCTTAAACTTTTATGCATTCGACGAAGCACAAGTGCTCCGGCAACGGAGGTGGCTCTAAGTCACATGGTAAATTGATACATTGGGCATGAGTTGCCGATATGGTGTGCGACGGGAGTGCATTATTTTCTTTTTTGAGCCAGCCTCTGGTTTTATATATATTGTAAGACGCTTGTGTGTCTAGTGGCTAGGCGGGAGCTAGCATGGGGTAGCCGAGCTCCTCTAGGAGGCGAAAAGAGGGGGAATGGCTAATAATATGTTTAAATTGTCATATATGAAAGTAAAGTAACATAGCTCTCCTCGCTTAGAGACAAGAGGTGGTGCACTGCGAGTTCACTTGGAGAAAAAGGTATTTGCTGAACAAGAAACTTGACTCAGAGATCGTTCCCCCGTTTGCGAGGCATGTACATTCGTTTGTACGCGTATTACAGGCCTACTAGTTCAGGGTACTTGTGGAAGACGTATTCTTTGTGCGAACGAGATTAGGTCAAGTGGTTGCTCCGAGTGTCGGGAGAAAACGCCCATCGAAAAGGTAGGACACATTCTATAAAAACTTAGAAAAACTGTTACCTTTTGGAAAAAAAAAGAGAAGTGTGAAAATATTCTCTTTACGTAAATACTTTGAAAAGAGTGACGTGGGGATGTCTATATACCTATTATCTTTATTACAGATGGGTCCGACTCTATGGTTGATTAGAAACGGGATTCTCTAACCTGACTAATACGAGACAATCAATAAGACACTTTTGGGTTTGGGAGTGTAACCTTAGTCAAGGGGTAGAATGTTATCTTACTGGTTTCTTTATGGGTAGATTTGGGTGTTTATGCCATTATGACTTGTTAATCATTTTGTTCTTTGTTATAACCAATTGCTTTGGGAAATAAATAGTATTTTTTATATTTACGCAGTCTTAATAAGCCTCGTGACATCTTACAGACAGGGCACCGTTGGCAACAGGTAAGAGTTCCCAGTTTGTGTAGTTAAGGGGGGGATAAGGAGGGGAATACATTATATATATATATATATATATATATATTATATATATATATATATATATATATATATATATATATATATATGTGTGTGTGTGTGTGTGTGTGTGTGTGTGTGTGTGTATCAGCAATAAGTCACCAAATAGCACGTGACAAATATATACGTAAATAGCCACATGAAAGGTGAAAACTTAAAGACCAGGTACCAAGCGCTTTCGTGTATTGCGTACACTTCTTCGGGGTACAAAGTAAAATAAATGAATAAGGCAATCTGGCCTTAGAAATTTGTTAATCATTTTTCAGAACAGAAGTTAGTTATAAATTTTTAGATGCTAGTTTTATAATTTTAGATGTCTGTAAAATAAAGCTATTGTGTCGGCTTTGTCTGTCCTGCTGCACTTTTTCTGTCCGCCCTCAGATCTTCAAAGTTACTGAGGCTAGAGGGCTGCAAATTGATATGTTGGTCATCCATCTTCTAAGCATCAAACATGCCAATCCGCAGCCTTCTACCCTCAATGGTCTTTTATCTTTCCTAAGGTTAAAGTTAGCCATAATGATGTGTCTGGCAAAGATGTAGGACAGACCTCTCACGGTCGATGGTTAAAGTTTTATGGGCTGCGTCTCATGGAACATTTTACCGAGACCACCGAAAGATAGATCTATTTTCGGTGGCCTTGATGATTATACGTTGTAGCGGATGTACAGAAAACTCGATTGCGTTGGATGAACTTCTCATAATTTTTTAGCTGAAGTCTGCTCTATGTTAGGAGTCAGTTTCATTGTGAATCTACGCAGAGCAACCTTGAAGAAGAAAGGATGGGTCTCAAAGGAATTCCTTCTTTGTGTATGCCCACCTAATTTCCGCCCACTCTTTTATAGACGCTACATAGATGACACTTTCGCCTTGTTCAGATGTAATTACCATGCTGATACCTTTCTTGAGTATTTAAACAACCAACACCATAACATTAGATTTACGGTTGAAACAGAAACACAGAATTCACTTCCGTTCCTTGATGTGAGGATATCCAAGGACGAGTCTGGCTTTCATACTGGTATTTATAGAAAGAGCACCTTTACTGGCCTGGGGACCAATTTTTATAGCTCATGTTTTTTTTAACTTTAAAATGAATTCCGTGTCAACTCTCCTCCATAGAGCCATTAATCTGACATCAAGCTAGTCTACCTTTCATACTGAAGTGACTATCCTTGCTGATTACTTTAAGGATAATTATTTCCCTCCAGCAATTTTTCATAGATCCCTTAATAAGCTACTTAACCTGAAATTCAATCCACCCCCAATAGTCCATAGTGTCCCCAAGCTCCGTATGTTTGCTAGATTTCCCTTTCTCCATAATAATAAATTTAGGAAAAAATGCATCAACCTATTCAATGAGCAATTGCCTGCCCTTAATTTGAAACTAATTCCCATAAACCCCCGAACTATCGGCTCACTCTCAAGTCAAGGATAAGATCAGCCCCCTGTCTGCCTCCGGTGTCGTTTATAAGTATAATTGTCCCAGATGTGATCTCGGCACTTACATCGGTTGCACCAGGAGGCAGCTAAAAGTCCGAATTTCTTCTCATCAAGGAATTAGCTATAGAACGGGTTGTCGACTATCAAATACAGAACAATCTAACATAAGAAATCACAGTAAAAGTTGCAAAACACACATAGATGCCAGTCATTTTAATATTGTAGGAAGAACCCGACATATAGACGAAGTAACCACCCTTGAATCAATAATGATTAAGCTAACTGTACCTCCTCTTAACCACCAGTCGTCTTCCACCCAACTGTTTATTGCCTAGTTGTTTTGTTTACACTCCCTTCCATAAAATTTTTAGCGTCAGTTCTCCTTACGCTACCGCTGTGGGTAGGTGTCTTGTTCGTTCTATTATTATTATTATTATTATTATTATTATTATTATTATTATTATTATTATTATTATTATTATTATTATTATTATATATTTTTCTATTATTATTATTATTTTTTAATTAATTTGTTTCCCTGTATTCGCTCCTAGCCCTTTCACTGTTATTCTGTGTTTCTGTTTTTACTCTGTTTTTATTCTTAATTAATTAAAAAGATTTTTAATTTTGGTGTTGGTAAAAATTGTGTATCTTTTTACTTATACGCAATTGATGTGTAATCGTTTCAGCCTGGAAAATGTATCAAGCTTATACGAAACGTCGGCGCTAAT
>NC_061092.1:72622253-72624753 GCF_015104395.2 Macrobrachium nipponense
GGACATTTTTGGTGAAATATAATCACCTGAGGGCATCTCTATCCCCGGCAACAGCCACCCGCTTCACTGGAATGTTTTAGAATGCTCTAAAATACAAGGCCACATACAGTGTTTTTGTGTTCTATACTTTATGTGTACTCTTTTAGGTAGGACTACCCAGTACCCAGTGGGTGTTTGGCATATTTACAAATTTTGTATATATATAAATTATATATATAAAATATATATATATATATATATATATATATATATATATATATATATATATATATATATATATATATATATATATATATAAAGGTATAAGCCAAGAGGGAAAGATAAACAACAGAGTTTCTGCAAGATCTTTCGACTCAACGTCCTTTACCTTGCAGACAAACTGACTTACATGAGAAATTGAGGGTACAGGAATGATTGTATAAGTGACAATAGGAATTATAAGGAGATTAGTACCTAGAATCCGACACACTTGGAAAATGAGTAACCTTTCTAAACAAGCATAAACATGGATACAATTTAAGAACAAAAAGATTAATTCCAACTGCTCACACACACACAGGGACAAGCTGACCACATTCAGATCTTTGGTAAACAAAAACTTAACCACAAAACATAGTAAACATACATATACAAAGAAAATATATCTAAGGCAACTAATTTGCATTTAAGTCTGTAATTATATCTCTTTGAAGTCATTCTTAAAGATATTACAAATACAAGGGTCTAAATCAAACAGGCCCCGACTAATATTAAAATTACAATGGGAAGTGAGTTGTATTAGGGCAGATTCTAAAAGATTTCGTGATAAGACATCTGATCTTGCAATTACTGAACTAACAATCCAAATTATCCGGTTATTTTCACTTAAATGAATGAATATTTCATTAGATGTTTGCCCAGTTTTGACAGAATATTTATGCTGTCGCCCTGTATAATCCTTTAATTGTCTTATCCCTGTGTGTGAGCAGCTGGACTTAATCTTTTTGTTCTTAAATTGTACCCATGTTTATGCTTGTTTGGAAAGGTTACCCATTCTCCAGATGTGTCGGATTCTAGGTACTAATCTCCTTATAATCCCTATCTGTCATTTATACGACCTTTCCTGTACACTCAATTTCTCATGTAAGTCAGCTTATATGCTGAGTAAAGGACGTTGAGTCGAAAGATCTTGCAAAAACTCCGTTGTTTATCTTTCCTTCATGGCTTATACCTTTAATTATGGAATTGTCACGTTCCAAACTTTCATGATTAAGTTATACATACAAACACACACACACACACACACACACACACACACACATATATATATATATATATATATATATATATATATATATATATATATATATATATATATATATCACATATATATAAGTCATATTCACATTTCCGTGATTCATATACATGTATATCGAGCTACAATGTCCTTTAATATCGAATTCGCTCTACCTCGGGAATAATACTATTTCATATATGCTTAACCGAGGGGGAATATAATTTTTTTTCTCGATAACTAGACTTGCCCGGACCAAGGCGCGAAATCATGGATCCTTTCAAATCCAGGAACGTCAGGTGAAGCTTTAACCTACTACACCACTGCGAGAGGCTAAAAGTTCATGTTGTCTCTCACCCTCATATACCTTTCGCGCGCAGGTAATTAGTGGTTTGGAGACACATCAACCCACCTCGACTCCGGTAGTGTTTGTAGTGCTTTTGACAGCACGTAGCCAATCTATAAGTCATATCACATTTCCGTGATTCATATACATATATCGAGCTACAATGTCCTTTAATATCTAATTCGCTCTACCTCGAAATTAATATATTTTCATATATGCTTAACCGAGGGGGAATTTTTTTCTCGATAATAGACTTGCCCGGACCAAGGCGCGAAATCATGGATCCTTTCAAATCCAGAACGTCAGTGAAGCTTTACCTATACAGCACCGCGAGAGGCTAAAAGTTCATGTCGTCTCTCACCCTCATATACCTTTCGCGCGCAGGTAATTAGTTGGTTTGGAGACAACATCAACCCACCTCGACTCCAGTAGTGTTTGTAGTGCTTTTGACAGCACGTAGCCAATCTATAAGTCATATCACATTTCCGTGATTCATATACATATATCGAGCTACAATGTCCTTTAATATCTAATTCGCTCTACCTCGGAATTAATATATTTTCATATATGCTTAAACCGAGGGGGAATTTTTTTCTCGATAATAGACTTGCCCGGACCAAGGCGCGAACTCATGGATCCTTTCAAATCCAGGAACGTCAGTGAAGCTTTACCTACTACACCACCGCGAGAGGCTAAAAGTTCATGTTGTCTCTCACCCTCATATACCTTTCGCGCGCAGGTAATTAGTTGGTTTGGAGACAACATCAACCCACCTCGACTCCGGTAGTGTTTGTAGTGCTTTTGACAGCACGTAGCCAATCTATAAGTCATATCACATTTCCGTGATTCATATACATATATCGAGCTACAATGTCCTTTAA
>NC_061092.1:72629753-72642601 GCF_015104395.2 Macrobrachium nipponense
TCCGCGACTACATTTAATTTGCCTTTTATATATTTGAGCATTGCATCAAGGTCCCTGAAAGTTAAGAACCATCGAACTCTTTTGGGTGACAAATCAGGTTTATAAAAGAGATCCAATAATGGCTTGTGATCTGTAAGGACTTCTACTTTATTCCCCATCAGTAGCATTTTAAAATGAACGAAACTTGATACTATTGCAAAGGCATCTTTATCTATGGTAGCCATTAATCTTTTATTGCTGCCCTTTGTCCTAAATTTCCTGCTATAAAACGCTATGGGATTGAACCTCCCATCAAATTTTTGCATAAGGCAAGCACCTATACCCTCCTGACTGGCATCAGTCACTAATGTGAATGGTTTGCTGAAATCTGGAAATTTCAGAACTGGAGGATTCATTAACGCTTCCTTAAGTTTTTGAAAACTCTCTTCCTGCTATTGTAGAAAATCCTTTCACAACCCTACAAAAAAAAATCCTGCCATCCCTAGGAATAACTTAATTTCTTTCTTTGATTTTGGGGTGCGAAAGTCCGCTATTGCTTTGACTTTATCGTCGTTTACTCTAACCCATTCTTTGGATATGACATGACCTAAATATGTGATTTGCTTTTTCAAGAAGGAACACTTAGCTAGCTTAATTTTCAATCCTGCTAACCTAAGTCTCCTAAGTACTTCCTTAAGCACTTCCAGGTGTTGCACGATCGAGTCTGTTGCAATTAATATATCATCCATGTACACAAAAACATCTTTACCCAATAATCCATGCAAAACTGTGTTTACCAACTTGGTAAAGGTCATCGGACTACCCGAAAAACCGAACGGCATCCGCGTAAATTCTTAGTGTCCCTTGGGCACTGAAAAGGCCATATATTCCTTACTGTTTTCACTAAGAGGGACCTGCAAAAAAGCCTGCGCTAAATCAATTGACCTATTGACCTTCTCATCCAAACGTCTAAAATCGACGCATACTCGGACAGAACCATCCTTCTTAGGCACTGCTAACAGAGATAACTTGCATGGAGATGCACTAGGTCTAATGATTCCTTCCTCTTCCCATTTACTGACCTCTTTTTCTACTTGTTCTCTGATTTTGAAAGGTGTGCGGTATGCAGGAATAAAAATGGGTTTTGTACCTTTCTCTAAGTTTACCTTTTGTTCTAACACATTAGTCAATCCCAGTTTATCCCATCGTAAAGCTACTGTGTCCCCAAAATCTGCCAAGAGCTCCTTACTACTTCTATATGCTCTTTACGATCTGCATTAGCTGAATGTTCTCTGAATATTCGCTTCCTTGATTGCATTTCTGCCTCTAAAAACTCAGTTTTCCCTCTACAATAGAAACTAAACCACTGTTATTTCTCCAATCATAGAGATCGACCACATATGTATTCTTCTGCTATTTCCTAACTGTATCATTACAGTTCAGTAATTCTACCCATGTAACACCTGTGTTTGATACTTTGTTCACTTATGCAGTGCTAATAACCCCTCTTAGTTTCTTGCTGCCCTCAATTATGCATACTTCCGTGGGTTTTTTCACTTCTCCCAATTTGACTTTCATCATAATCTTTGAACCTGGCATTAAAATATCATCCTTCGATAAAACATATTTATATTTGTGGTTCAGTAATAATATCAGTATTAGTATCATTATCACCACCCATAACGCCATTGTCAAACCTACCAAAATTGTTACCACCGTGGCCTTCAATATCCCATTTAACATCACCGCAGTTATTCCACGTATCATTAGTGTGGGTTTTGGCATCACCACACCCCATATCCCTGGTATCATTACCATTAGCACTGCCAAACACATCCCCATTTTCAGTATTCCCCATATCCTCAGTTTCACTTGCGTCCTCATAAGGGATAAAAACACCGGGTATTCCAACAGTTATACCACTAACACCTGCATGCACCGATATCTTGTGTCTTCTACATGCAGGATGGCCCAGCAAAAGTCTGTTGCCCAAACCCAACCCCTTTTATAACCAAAAATGGTTCTATTAACACTCTATCACCCAGAGTAAATCGTATTCTAACAAAACCCAGGGTGTTTAATCTATGTGCTTGCACATCACATACCGTCTCCGTTGAGGGTTTCAAAGGGTAATGGGAGAACATAGATTGATATAGATTATGGTCCATTAAATTGATAGATGCGCCGGTGTCAATAAAGATCAGGATATCCACATCCTCCACTTTTCCATGTACTATAGGTCTGGGCTCTGGGGCATCCCCCACGAGACCACAATGGCTTGTACAAATCATCTGTACCCTTTTTGTTGATCGGCTTTCCAAAAATTCCGCCAATCCCTTTGCCCTTTTAAGTAACCTGCCTGGGAAGTTCTCGTATTGCAACTCTCAAATTTCTGAGGTGTAGGTCTCGCATCTTTCCGTATCTGAGGTGGAAAAGCCTGCCAACAGTTATCCACACTTTTACACATTCCACAATATCTGACTCTACATACTTTCTTTGTGTGCCCTGCTTTATTACAATTGTAGCAAAGCAACTGCTGTTGCCTTTGGTCGATCGATCCTCTATTATATATTCTACTTTTGCACACAAACGGAGAGAAGAAAATTCTGTGTCTCTTTGCATCGTATTTCTTGGACTGGTCTCATTAAACAAATGTACTATCCACCGTGGGACATTTGTACATGCGTTTCTAAATTTGGGCATAAATTAGTTCTTCATTTGATGTAGGTCCAATGTTTTCATCAAAACTGACCAGTATTGCGTCTGGTATGTCGTGTAATAGCATTTGTGTAAATTGTCGAGTGAGATATTATTCCCATTTACCCATTTGGAATTTTTCAATTTCTGTATCACTTCTCCTGCTGAGTCAAAAAGTTTTGAGCTATGCTCAATAAGGCTTGTTGTGCCTTTTTGAATTTTGTACAGCCCTCTTAAATCTCTTACCATATCACCATCTTCTCTTGAGCCATAAGCCGCTCTTAAAAATGCTTGTAATTCGGTTCATGACTGACACTTTGTGTACTGAAAACTTCAGCATCTAAATGATAAATCCCCTTTATTGGTGTTTAAATAGTTATTCACCCCCTCAATAAAAATTTGCACTGGTTGGGAAAGAACGTCATCAACAGTGCCTCGAAAAGGGCTAACTCCTCCATTTATGTTTGTTATTTTATGTAACAGTGTCTGGTTTCCACTTTAGGATTCGCCTCAACCTCGGTAATATTGATATTTTTATGCGCACACAAACCCCAACCCAAAATTAGTAATACATCATCCACCAATAAAAGATAAAATAAACTTGCACCAGTCCAACAAACCGCTATTTGCAACTAGCTGCTTCTCAGGTTCAAGGTTAATCAACTGATTTAACTGGTACAAGGACACATTGGTATATAAAAAATGGGAAGAAGCTGGTGAGAGAAAGAAAACGTATGTTGAACCAAAATTTTTTATGAGTAAGCGCAAGCAACTGTCCACTTGGCTGCCTCGCTCTCTCTCTCTCTCTCTCTCTCCTCGGTATCTCTCTCTCTCTCTTCTCTCCATTCTTTATACTCGTCATCGTCTCTCTCTCTCTCTCTCTCTCTCTCTCCTCTCTCTCTCTCTCTCTCTCTCTCTCTCTCTCTCTCTCTCTCTCTCTCTCTCTCTCTCTCTCTCTCTCTCTCATCCCATGCACAAAGCAAACCTTATAGTATCACTTTTATAATGCGTTTTAATACCATAAAATCACTAATGTCCACTGAATCCCGAGAGACATCAAAAATGAAATACAGGTCCGAAGTCAGTACCTGGATACACATGCAACCGTGCGTAATTAGTTCCCGTTATGGTATAAATTCACTTTACCCCCCCCCTCCCAAAAACACAGGAACACGTCTTTACACTAAGCAGCAACTAAGATGACTACCCACGGTGGCTACACAGCTTAAAATTCTCCTTAAGTCAGCAATAGAGTCAGTTGCTCGATACATGATTATAACCAGTCTCTCTCAAAATATGCCTAACCTATCTAAATCTAGTCTCTCCGGAGGCACTACCTATAGGCATTAATGTACCTTTTAACCACTGCCACCACACTAACAGGGAAATCCCTAACGAGGTGAAATGACACTCATTTAAACAAAATGAAACAAAACATCTAATTGGTAACATAACCTATCATTGTTACATTGAATACCCTCTCTGGAGTTGGCTGAAAGTCAAACTAGGCTAAGGTAAACTCTCGTGGTTAAAAAAATATACTTTTTATTTCCCAAAATTAGCTAACATGAAAATGGAATAAAATTGATTAATCCTGACTCAAAAAGAAGCGTTAAACTATCATATTCCTCTTAAAATCATATTCAAGTAAGTACCCTCTCTTCCCCTAAGTATCCAAGGAACATTCATAGTTTATTAATAGTCAAAATCAGTCAGAGAAACCCATAGGTGACTTCGAATCCATCTGAAATAAAGATACCATAAAAAACATTAAAGTTCATCAATAAAGAATGTGTGCTGCACCTCACTTCCCTTTCTCTAGACTCAAGGAATTGTCTCTTCAAATGTTAACTTTTTCAAAGTTAATTTTTACGGTACCTTGTCTGACGGATCTGCAACACCTCTTCCAGCACCTCTTCTGTGGCGTGTTCCACATTCTATCAATCAAAATCAATGAGTCCCCCCCTTTGCAACTTGCTTCAGATTATATGTCATTTTCTGTTCATTACAAACACACACACTCACCGATTGGCACACAAGAGGCATGCATGCTGCATGCATATGCATGAAACTCATGATCTTTGAAGTGTGTCACTGACCAGGAATTTCAAAGTCTACTGATAGTAACCCAAATATTTATTATGACATCTAATACGCAATTTTACCTTAAAACATTATACAGCATTTTGTCATAAATGGTTGTATTTATGTATAGCCACATTTCATATAAGCTGTTTATGATTACTAGATATATCTGGAAAATTTCAGGTTATCATTTTTGAGTACTTTATTGAATCATTCTCGAGCCATTGTGATTTGTCGACCACTGGAACTGCTAAACCAGTTGAGCTCAAGAATAAGAACCTTTTGCCTGTTGTGTGATGATGAACGAACTTTGCTTTTCAGGTTCAGGGAAGTGCATCACGACAACCAGTGTAGTCCTGTTCGCATTCCATCATCACTCGGTTGTCCTCTGTTCTATTAGATGCTCCAAGGTTCCCAAATGCCTCTCCTTTAATTATGGAGGTGAGATACCAGAGGTGACGTGCCTACTTTTTAGATTATTGTACAGAAAATGCAAGACAACATTTCTCTTCCGTCCATCTTTGGCGGTGTCATATTTATGACGTTACACGAACACTTCATGATCGTAAGAAGAGTTGGAAGCAAAGTGAGAGTGTAAGGTTTTTATTGAGGGGGAAATGTTGTGATGGTGGGTGTGTATGGGTGGGACTGGAAAAAAATGAGTGATATATTTCTCCAGAGAATGCATATGTGCCTTGCTTTGTTTGGAGAGCAGGAAAGGATAGTTTTAATGGGTAACTACAAAAACGGCAGTAGGTGACAGAAAGAGAGATGAACAGAATTTTACTTCCTGGAATAAATATATTTGGGATTTGTCTTAATTTTTGGCAATTAAACATTCCTATTGAGAAAGATCAAAATGTTGAGGAAACCATATATCAAATTTTGTATTTGAGCAAATGAGATGAAAACCCAAGTTGCTTGATATGATGGTAGGAAGGCGAGTTGCTGATAATAGACAGCAAACTCCACATCGGGTTAATTCTGGTGTGTTCTCTAAGAGGGCGATGTTGATTTAGATAGAGCGTAGAAAATAAAATGACAGTGAAGGCTGGTCAGCCCTGGGAAATCGATTTTGGAAGTGATTTGGATTCCAAAATTCTCTTGTGAATTTGCTAAATATTTTTTAGAATATCTGAAATGGCCACAAGACTAAACATATTTGAACTTCCATCTATCATCAGTACCTCCACTTCCTACCTTCACATCTAGTAACTTGGTTTTTCATCTCATTTGCACAATTACAAAATCTGATAAACGCTATTCCTCAACATATTTATATAAAAACTATCCTTTCCTGCTTTCGAAACAAATCAAGGCACATATGTATCCTCTTGAGAAGTATATCACTCATTCTTTTTCCAATCCCACCCATACAGGCTCACCATCACAACATTTCCTCCTCAATAAAAATCTTTTGCTGTCACTTTGTTTCCATTCCTAACATATTCACACTAACTAACACAACTTTTTCCTTCACCATGCCCATCAAAACCATTACAGTCCTCAAATTAATGCTTTCGTACCTTTTCACATCTGTTCCAGAATCACCCTGATTCCCCTCGCTCTATACTTCACACCACTTTGCTCCTTTTACTTACTCCAAAAACAATCAGCCATTTCCCTACCATTCATGCTCACATGGGAAAAATCTAGCTTCTATACCAATAACAGGTCATCTGCCATTTATTTCTTCCCACCTGCACCACAGCCATGTATGGTCAGAACCCCAACGTGCATTAACCTGTTACTTTTCTTGTTACCATTAACTCTAGACTTGGGTGTGGGTCACAGGTCCCATAATCTTAGGCATTCTAAAGAAATGGAACTTTATTGTCATTTGCTTCATGTGAAAGGGTCCATTTGTCACTCTGGGATAATTTACTTATGAGTCATTTGTGTTTATGACAATTTTTTCTTCATTGTCTTCTGATGCCAATACACGTATAGCTGCTATTAATTACTGCAAAATCTCGAAATGTCTCCAGTCCTTTT
Organism: Macrobrachium nipponense; assembly: GCF_015104395.2. Lineage (NCBI taxonomy): Eukaryota > Metazoa > Arthropoda > Malacostraca > Decapoda > Palaemonidae > Macrobrachium > Macrobrachium nipponense. The sequence goes on from NC_061092.1 coordinate 72,636,510, forward strand.
TACAGTCTGGAAGGAGGGATAACTAAATCTCCTCAATACTGTCAAATCCATTCAATCCTAAGCTGACAGCTATTTCAACCAAGTATCTATGGTCTTCTTCAGGGGTACTCTAGATTCAATCTGAACTGCATTTTAATACATGGGATAGTATAACCAAACAATTATATACAGAAAAAACACGAATAGAAATTTAACCCTAAAAGAATTACATCACATACACCTCATTCCTCAGCAGAATTATTAACAAATTTCTTAGGTCATTTGCCTGTCCATGAATATCCTGGCTCTAAAGAGCTCTCCACAAATCACCAGCCACCACGTTTTCGAGTAAAAGTCTATCGAAGAGTTGGACCTTGCTGCAGAAGGAGGATAGAAAGCCTCCCAGTATGAACTGTGTTGATCATTAGTGCACCTGTGTTGTCAGGGAACACTGTCGCCCTTGTGGGGATCCAGGGAATCTAAAATCAGCGTACTTTGCTATTTTAGTTTGGAGGAGGCGTGGAAGCCTCTCAGAGAGAGCTGTGCGGGATGAAGGGTGGCTGCTATATGTCTCCCATATAAACATGTACGTTTCTTTAGACTCATCATTATCAATGGTCATGTAATAACGAAATTATTGTAAGGAGACAGTTAGTGAGGTGTAACAATAATTTGTAACTCTGCCACAGAAGAAAACTCAATTCCATCGTGTCTCTTTTGGCCTCTCTCTGGAATATAAATCTTAGGAAGAATACATAATCAAGACCTCAGCCTTACAATGATGTTCCTTCTTATACATTTATTCTGTCCTCGTTAGGTAACATTTGGGTGACATATTAATACAAAAACTTCATTATTTAAAGATTTCATTAAAGAGAGACTGAAAGATATATGCCACTGGTTATATGTAGAATCGGACATTTCTCCATAGACCCTTGAGGGATTGATAGATGGAAGTTGAAACCTTTCCGCTCTGAACACATTGCACCTCAGAGATACAATAATTCTTCACTTTCCAGGTCCCTCTGATACGTGTGAATTGCTCAACACAACGCCCATCACGTCAGGACTTTCATCTGCGTCAGAACAGAGTGGCTGGGACATTTTTACTTATGTTATGCCAAAAAAGGTTAGCATTATCTTATTCCATGATCTTGTCAGAATTAATTTTCAATTTGTAAATCAGTTAACAAATTATTTATGTTAAAAAAATTGTAACAGTTTAATGTGTAAGCTCTTTGTGTGGATCATGAATTCAAAGAATACTCAAAAGTTTTATAATGGTGAGTAGTACAGTAGCCGAATTCTTTGGAGATGTTGCAACCAAAATATACGTAATGTAGGCTTGGTTTAAGTAGGATGTTGATATTGACCTCGAAAAAACTAAGCTGTTTAATTTCCAGCTAAGACAAATAAGATATTTTTTTTCTATAATACTCCCAGGTAAACTCGAAATGAGGAATATTCTGTTGCCTGTACAGTCCACCTTTTAAGGGATCAAGAGGCAGGTGACCGAATGAGTCATCCAATATGAACATTGTTGTAAATCCTAGGCCGACTTGGTTGTTGTTTTATGAAGAGCACGGGAAGCTTTCAACAAAAGAAAATACTTAAGCTTAAGTGATTAGTATTGATCAGAATAAGATATTTAGTGAATCAGCAGCATTAGCAGTAATCAAAATAACATTAACCTGATAAATTATTCAGTGCGAACAAATGACTGACGAATTTTTGAATTGTATAAGGAGAATGGTCAGGAAATTTCTCAGTCATTAGTTGCCAGTATAAATTGGCAAGAAACCTCTTGAGGTATTCCCAAGTGACCAGGTCCAGCCACTGGAAATTCCATGTAGCTGACACCTTATTCTTTTGATATGCAGCTGACTCTCTGCATAAAATGTCCTCTTAAAAAAACTACTCACTAAGTAGCCGCTTAAGAAGCAAGACCGTGTCTGCATTATCTGGCTCAATCTTCAGTCATGCACTCACTCAACTGTAAAATGAATCATTCAGCAGGACAAATAAAAAACGAAAGCTATGAATTTGGCTGAAGACATATGATCTTTTGTAATATTATGTAGACAGTGTTTTGCAGTTGTATAGAAAATAATTAATGATTTATTATCTTTTTTCCTCAGTTGTTATCTTAAAGATTTTTTAAAATGTCTTTTATTCCTTGTTCATTAGGTATTTAGGTATGCATTACGTATTTTATACTATAAACCAAAATGAATAAATATAAAAGAAGTAAAACTATCACTTGAACCACATACGCAAATGATTTCTTGCCATATAAAATTAAGCGTTTTTATAGCTACCTAAAATTGGCCAAAAAGAAACTGGTAATTGTTAGAAGTTTGCAGAATTATTTGCTTTTCAGAACAAAGAGTTCTTCCGGGGAACTTAATCACAATGTTTGAAGCCATCCTATGAGTAATCTTCAACATAACCCAGAGGGCATAATAGAACATAATTTATTTGTTATCTCAGTGTCCCCAAGGTGCTGTTCCAGTAACTTATGACATTAACCGAAACCAACTAGGTTCCTACTGTCGAGGGATACACCTGTACCGCAAATGCTATTTATATTTCATTTTAATGCAGGAGGAAAGAAAGAGGCCTTTCTGATTATTCCTGCATTCAACAAACATTGCTTCAGTAAAGAATTGTTGCATTACTATAGACAGTTGTTATTAGGAACAGATGCGTCAAACAGTGTAACTTCATCTGAAGCTGATTCCTGATACCAACAGCCCACCGCTTGTCACTATAAACCTGAGTTCATCTAAAGCAGTGGTTCTTCAACTGGATGGCATAAGCAATTTCAAGGGGAGGCGCAAGCCCTTGGGAAAAATGTATAATCCTCCAATCATATTCCTTATTCAAAAGTTTATGAGAAAAACGCAAAAGCCTCGCCTTAGAACGTTTGTTTCCTAAAGTCTACTACTCTAGGTAGACTCGCTGGGCTTGCCATGTTTTATAATTATGTATGCACCTCCGTATCTCCTCTCTTTCTCTTTCTTTTCTCATTTTCTTTAAATCTGGGAGTGGATTTTACTCAGATGCAAGGGGGACCAACTCTTAGAGGGGGCATGGTGATAAACAGTTTAAGAACAACTGATCTGAGAAAGCAGGACTTTCCTCTTCTGAAATCAGCATGATCTACACCTTTGTAGATTTATGTAACTGCACATAAATGCAATATAGGATATACAAAAGTAGGGTAATCAGCTGATTCCATTTCATGATATAAAATATTTTCTAAATATGAAATGCACATTTCACAGTTCATCAATAAACCTATTTATCTTTAGGTTGTCCTATGGTTTTGCATGAGGGGAAGATTGTCTGGTTATAAGCAACTTGCTCCTAACTACACGGCAGTCTCCAATCCTTACCATGAATCTTTCCGAAACTGCTTCAGCTATGGTTGCTCGGCTGTAGTCTGCAATGGAACCATGGGTAAGCCGTGGCGAACCTTTTTAATTGTTAGAATGGTTGATAATTTTCTCTTCATCTCCGTTTTACCCTTCAATAACATATCTTCAAACAGAAATTGATGGTTATTTTCCAGTTTATTCTTTTTTATTTAGTGAATACTCTCTGTGAATCAATGCATGCAATGTTTACCCATTATTTGCAGCATTTTAACTTTTCCTGAATATTGCCTCCATTTCATGTTTTCCTGAATATTACCTCTATTCTTCATTTTCTCCCACAGATTTATGCTGGCTGAAAATAAAAACAATAGAAGAAACGGGACAGAGTTTTGTGAATGACAGCAACAGAAATTACTGGAAAACTGTATGTCAGTAAAAGAGACAGCAGACTTCCCTAGTTGAGGAGGCAGTTAACTTGCAATACCATTCTGTTGTTTGACAGATATCATTTGTTCGAAGTGAGGCGCAATTTACTAATCATATACACATAAATTAATACTGAGAATTAATTACCTAGTATAATTGTACACTGCAAAACTCCAGTAATATAACGTTGATGACTAGCTTATTCGACTTATTCGAAGATGATTCTTGATAATTTCTCTGTGGAGTATTATGAATTGATCTTGTGCACTGCGATATGTATGAAAGTGAAAAGTGCACAGGACACCCAGCCAGCACTACAACTTGAAATCACTTCGAAGTACTAAAAATTGCCTGTGGAACATCGCTCCTTTTACTTGCCGCTTTTCACCCTTCATCCGTTCAGTGTAACAATATATACACACACACACACACACACACACACACACACATATATATATATATATAATATATATATATATCTATATATATACAGATATATATATATATATATATATATATATATTATATTTTATATATATATTATATATATATATACACACACATATATGTATATATATATATATACTATATATATATATATATATATATATATATATATATATTTCTGAATATTTAACTGAGACATTTACAAGTGTCAAGTTTTGTGTTATAAATTCTGATTCTGAAAATCAACAGAAAGATATGAGCAGTCAATTATAGTAAGTAGGAGTATCAAAAGAGGTTATGGTATTTAACCATTTTGTATCCTTTCTTCCTTTCTTCCTATACCTTCTTTACTTCCATTTTCAACTCTCTAGAGGAGACCTGCAGATGAGAATACAGAACCTGCAGTTACCAATAACTATCACTGACATCATTGTTTGAGGGAAAACTCTTTTCCATGAAACCTGAATTTATCAGCATTTGCTATAATGGACAGCATCTCCTCTGCTTTTACTGGTTGAAATTTATTTTCTATTGAAATAGTTATATTTTAGTTCCAATACTGATTTTCAGCTTTGACCCTTGAACTGAATCAGAAAAATTTTTTAAAGTTAAGTTATTTACTCCCCCCCCCACCCCCACCCCCCCCATCCCAAAAATCAATGTTGATTGTGGCTTTGGTTTATAAACTGCAATTGTTGGTGTCACTAAATCCTTGATAAACAATTAGAAAGAGTTCAACCGTGCAAGTGAATATGAAATTTTTCATTAACAACATTGCAAATAATTGCCAATTAAATGCATGATAATTGTACAAGTAAAAGTCTGCTTCACAACGCCCTTGATTAGCCACAATGCTCAACATGACATCAATAGAAATGCTTTCACGATTCACTTAGATTTAGCAATTCAGAGCATAAGTACTTTACCGGAAATTATTACTAAAAAACAAAACAAAAACAAAAATCTAAAAAAATCAAAGCAAACATTATTGTAAGAAGTTTGCCAACAATGAAATAGAAAAATGACTATAAAAATCGAGCAATCATCCAATTTTTATTTATTTATGTCAGAATAATGAGAATGAACACACATTACAATCTCTGGTGAGGTTACTTTTGGAGTTTAATCTCTCTGCTGGACTGTCCGAGGACCACCTGTTTAGGGCCTACCAGTCTGTTTGTTTGTTAGCAGAATCACATATTCATTCAGTCACCATGGAAACCTTGGCACTTATTAGCACTGGTGGGAAATTCGTCCAATACAAGGTACAGAAAAATGAGTGAATCAGCTTCGACAACTCGGTAAAGGCTTTCCTCAGTTACGTACTTGTGGTGAATGTCTCTGGGGGAGAAGCTAGTCCAAAGTGACAGATCAGAGGTTCAGGCCGGACATAATTGTTGGTCTCATTTTCATATTTTTACATTATATTAGTAATTTCTTATTGCTGCTTAACCCATATTTCGTGGTTTCACAGCTTATTAGATGCCTGCTTGCTGGTGGTAACTTTCATACTGATAAATAATGAATGTGATGAACGCACAAGCAGAAAAGTTTACATAGCTTGGCTCTTGATGATCAAAGGATTAAGTTATAGGATTTAGACTGAGAAACACTTTATCGCCAGCTGAATATTTGGGGCATCTTTTCTCATGTCGATAATTGCAATTATTCTTTAAAAGCTTAACTTGAAGATCAAAGGTCAGGGTCACAGAACTGGTTATATTCTAAAGGTCGTTAATGATTTCATGAGCCAATTACATGCTTCGCCATGTGGACTTTTCAAAATCAACAAAATCTGAAAAGAGACAAAAACTGCGGTACAGCTCAACCTGAACATTCAATAATTTAACAACTAACAGT
>NC_061092.1:72643101-72668101 GCF_015104395.2 Macrobrachium nipponense
ACCAACTGTCGAGGGATACACCTGTACCGCAAATGCCTGGATTCTGCAACAGCTTCAGATGGGAAAGACAAGTACTATTTATATTTCATTTTAATGCAGGAGGAAAGAAAGAGGCCTTTCTGATTACTCTTGCATTCAACAAAAATTGCTTCAGTAAAGAATTGTTGCATTACTATAGACAGTTGTTATTAGGAACAGATGCGTCAAACAGTGTAACTTCATCTGAAGCTGATTCCTGATACCAACAGCCCACCGCTTGTCACTATAAACCTGAGTTCATCTAAAGCAGTGGTTCTTCAACTGGATGGCATCAGCAATTTCAAGGGGTGGCGCAAGCCCTTGGGAAAAATGTATAATCCTCCAATTATATTCGTTATTATTCAAAAGTTTATGAGAAAAACGCAAAAGCCTCGCCTTAGAACGTTTGTTTCCTAAAGTCTACTACTCTAGGTAGACTCGCTGGGCTTGCCATGTTTTATAATTATGTATGCACCTCCTTATCTCCTCTCTTTCTCTTTCTTTTCTCATTTTCTTTAAATCTGGGAGTGGATTTTACTCAGATGCAAGGGGGACCAACTCTTAGAGGGGGCATGGTGATAAACAGTTTAAGAACCACTGATCTGAAGAAAGCAGGACTTTCCTCTTCTGAAATCAGCATAATCTACACCTTTGTAGATTTATGTAACTGCAAATAAATGCAATATAGGATATATAAAAGTAGGGTAATCAGCTGATTCCATTTCAAGATATAAAATATTTTCTAAATATGAAATGCACATTTCACAGTTCATCAATAAACCTATTTATCTTTAGGTTGTCCTATGGTTTTGCATGAGGGGAAGATTGTCTGGTATAACAATGCTCCTAACTACACGGCAGTCTCCAATCCTTACCATGAATCTTTCCGAAACTGCTTCAGCTATGGTTGCTCGGCTGTAGTCTGCAATGGAACCATGGGTAAGCCGTGGCGAACCTTTTTAATTGTTAGAATGGTTGACAATTTTCTCTTCATCTCCGTTTTACCCTTCAATAACATATCTTCAAACAGAAATTGATGGTTATTTTCCAGTTTATTCTTTTTTATTTAGTGAATACTCTCTGTGAAGAGTCATTTTGTACCTTGAATCAATGCATGCAATGTTTACCCATTATTTGCAGCATTTTAACTTTTCCTTAATATTGCATCCATTTCATGTTTTCCTGAATATTACCTCCATTCTTCTTTTTCTCCCACAGAATTATTCTGGCTGAAAATAAAAACAGTAGAAGAAACGGGACAGAATTTGGGGAACAGCGAAAGAAATTACTGGGGAACTGTATGTCAGTAAAAGCCACAGCAGACTTCCCTAGTTGAGGAAGCAGTTAACTTGCAATACCATTCTGTTGTTTGACAGATATCATTTGTTCGAAGTGAGGCGCAATTTACTAATCATATACACGTAAATTAATACTGAGAATTAATTACCTAGTATATTTGTACACTGCAAAACTCCAGTAATATAACGTTGATGACTAGCTTATTCGACTTATTCGAAGATGATTCTTGATACTTTCTCTGTGGAGTATTATGAATTGATCTTGCGCACTGCAATATGTATGAAAGTGAAAAGTGCACAGGACACCCAGCCAGCACTACAACTTGAAATCACTTCGAAGTACTAAAAATTGCCGCTTTTCACCCTTCATCTGTTCAGTGTAACTATATATATATATATATATATATATATATATATATATTATATATATATATATATATATATATATATTCTGAATATTTAACTGAGACATTTACAAGTGTCTGGTTTTGTGTTATAAATTCTGATTCTGAAAATCAACAGAAAGATATGAGCAGTCAATTATAGTAAGTAGGAGTATCAAAAGAGGTTATGGTATTTAACCATTTTGTATCCTTTCTTCCTTTCTTCCTATACCTTCTTTACTTCTATTTTCATCTCTTTAGTGGAGAACTGCAGATGAGAATACAGAACCTGCAGTTACCAATAACTATCACTGACATCATTGTTTGAGGGAAAACTCTTTTCCATGAAACCTGAATTTAACAGCATTTGCTATAATGGACAGCATCTCCCTTGCTTTTTCTATTGAAATAGTTATATTTTAGTTCCAATACTGACTTTCAGCTTTGACCCTTGAACTGAACCAGAAAAATTTTTAAGTTTATTCCCCCCGCCCCCACCCCCCACCCCAAAAATCAATGTTGATTGTGGCTTAGGTTTATAAACTGCAATTGTTGGTGTCACTAAATCCTTGATAAACAATTAGAAATAGTTCAACCGTGCAATTGAATATGAAATTTTTTATTAATGAGATTGCAAATAATTGCCAATTAAATGCATGATAATTGTACAAGTAAAAGTCTGCTTCACAACACCCTTGAGTAGCCACAGTGCTCAACATGACATCGATAGAAATGCTTTCACGATTCACTTAGATTTAGCAATTCAGAGCATAAGTACTTTACCGGAAATTATTTCTAAAAAACAAAACAAAAACAAAAATCTAAAAAATCAAAGCAAACATTATTGTAAGAAGTTTGCCAACAATGAAATAGAAAAATTTTATTTATTTATATCAGAATACTGAGAAAGAACATACATTATAATCTCTGGTGAGGTTACTTTTGGAGTTTAATCTCTCTGCTGGACTGTCCGAGGACCACCTGTTTAGGGCCTACCAGTCTGTTTGTTTGTTAGCAGAATCACATATTCATTCAGTCACCATGGAACCTATACACTTATTAGCACTGGTGAGAAATTCGTCTAATACAAGGTACAGAAAAATGAGTGAATCAGCTTAGATGACTCGGTAAAGGCTTTCCTCAGTTACGTACTTGTGGTGAATGTCTTTGGGGGAGAAGCTAGTCCAATGTGACAGATCAGAGGTCCAGGCCGGACATACTTGTTGGTCTCATTTTCATATTTATTCATTATATTAGTAATTTCTATTGCTGCTTAACCCATATTTCGTGGTTTCACAGCTTCTTACATGCCTGCTTGCTGGTGGTAACTTTCATACTGATAAATAATGAATGTGATGAACGCACAAGCAGAAAAGTTTACATAGCTTGGCTCTTGATGATCAAAGGATTAAGTTATAGGTTTTAGACTGCTAAACACTTTATAGCTAGCTGAATATTTGGGGCATCTTTTCTCATGTCGATAATTGCAATTATTCTATAAAAGCTAAACTTGAAGATCAAAGGTCAGGGTCACAGAACTGGTTATATTCTAAAGGTCATTAATGATTTCATGAGCCAATTACATGCTTCGCCATGTGGACTTTTGAAAATCAACAAAATCTGAAAAGAGACAAAAACTGCGGTACAGCTCAACCTGAACATTCAATAATTTAACAACTAACAGTAAATCTGTATCACTTCTACCCTAACTAAACTAATCAGTACTACTTATCACAGATTATTCAATTCTAAAGTCTAAAAAGATAGCCAAGGGAAAACTATTAATACTAAACCTGATTAGTAAATATGTCTGACAAACTGAATGGTTACTTGAAAGTTTTGTGCTGCTAGCAGATTGTCTTGTTTCATTGGTGTACTTAAGAATGAGCTGAAATAAGCAGGTTGTAAGTGTCTGTGACAAATATACTTGAGGACTTGTACTCTAGTGTTTCCTTTTCCATTTCTCCTTGCCTAATAATAAATTTGGAATGGTTATCCGGAAGTTATTTATTTTATATTGCAATTTCTAAGTATCACGAATGAGTCTTTTGTAGCAGCAGCTAAATTATATACAAGTTGTCCGAACTTCATTCATTTTCCTTAGTGCTTTGGTTGTTCATTATACCATTTACGAAAGGCAAATGATGCCAGGGGTAAAAGTACCTGTGTCTAACTTAAACCCACATGCTTGACTACATAGTTTTCTAATTGGATGACAAGAACCGCAAGCTCTATAGCTGGACGGGGTTCCAGAAGCTTCTTATATCTAACAGTATCAAACAGGTTTAAACACATTTTGCACATTACGATGACCATCCCCAAATCTTACAAACTGCAATCAGGGGAGGAAACCCAGCTTTATTTTTATAACATGCGTTGATGCACAAAGATGCTATTCTAGTAAATATTGCAGGCTGAATAACTAGTATACACTGTATACTGGAAGAGACAATATACATGGCTTTAATCTGATGCTGGCATTGCAGATTCTCAGAAACTGCCCCCACTGATTATTTGTGCAGTGTGCCTCCGATTTTCACTGCAGCAGAATATTATGCAATTTTAATCAATTTAAAGGAAGCGTCAGTTCTTGGGTAGAAAAACTATATTATTTTTACTGGCTTCCTGAGTATTCTGCAGTTGTCTTGGTGATTTTAGAATGGATATATTAGTTAATCATAGTATGTAGTAATTAACTTTTGTTGGGTATTATTGCACACCAATACAACAAGCAATGAAAGCGCAGACAGTTTGGCAAAAAGTATTGCATAAAATTGTTCTTAAAGGAATTATTCCAGCAAGCCAGATGAAAGTACAAGAGGCTTGGCAAATCTCACTGGAAGGTCTGGTTGTTATTAACAGAAAAAGTTGGAAATTACCAAGACATCTTCAATGTCTTCTGAGGAATGGACGCGCCCGTATTACCCATTCATTCTGATGGACAAGCAACCTCAGCCCCTCCCATGGTGAGTGTTCAGTCCCCTTGACAGTCCTAAACTTACTGGTAGTGTCCTAGTTCTGGCGTCCTGAAAAGACATCCTTTCTGAAGAGTCTCGATGGCGCCGGCAATGACCTCCTCCTTCCTCTCCAGAACAGTTGGAGGGGAAGACAATTTTCACCTCAGAGGTATTTGAAGTTTATTGGAGGAATTGGACGCCTTCTACAAAATATAGTTTATTTCTAATGGCAGACTTCAGCAACATTATACTTTCTTCAGAGCTTTTATAATCCTAAGGTTTTTTTTTTTATTTCAACTAGTTTTATAACTTAAGGCATCTTTTTATCACTTTATAGCTCATGCAAAAAAAGATTGATTCTTACTACCAGATTTTTTTGGCGTCGTTGACCTTTTATTTCATATGAAATAAGTAAATGAAATGACCTGCTCCACGAACGTCTGTTTTTGTGTATATTATTTTTTCTTCCAAAGCTTATAATTGCCATCGTATTATACTACAGCAAGAGAGAAAGAAACGCATTTCTGCAAGTGTTCTTGTAATTTGTAACCATTTTCATTTTGGTTTATGGTTTTAATTTTTTTCTCTTCTTTTTTGCACGATTTTTAGTGTTATCATATTATTCTTCTCACCTTTATCCCTAGTAGGGGTCGCTGGTTTTAATGAGCTTTTTCCATATATTTCTGTCGTGTACTCACCTTCCGTCTAGTGCTTTGTTTCACACGTCTTCTCAAATGCTCCCTTATTGTGACCATATTCCTCTTCGTTGATCTAAGCCCTTTTCAAATCCAGTGTTACACGGAATTCGACGTCATTCTTTTCATTTGTTATGTTTCTGGTATTCCATGCATCAAATTCGTTTTTCTCCAATGCCGAATTCACGATACAACGCAAAATATGAATTCGAAGAACGATGCCCTGAAGCGGGTCGGTCTGCTCGGTCTTTTCTCCCTCTACTGTGCCCATGTGGTTTCCCTCTCACTGAAACCCAGGAGGCCATCCACCCAGGTCTTGTCCATCAGGTCAACTTCAGGCGAAGTCGGGAGATCCGTCACCTATTAAGTGAAGTCTTTTCACAAAATGTCTCAAAAGATGCCGACGAATTTCTACACATTTCTACCGTAGAGTGAATGATGGATCAGAGGTGACTTGATTGTATCTAGAGAGGTGGTGGTTTAAGGGGTTGATCCTTTTTTTTCCCTTTTATTTTTTGTCGGGATGCAAATCAAGATGTATACTGATATTGCACCAGCCCCGGTTTTTGTTGCCATGCACTAGATTACATAGATTGGGTTAAGTGAGGTTAGTTCAAAGAGGTATGAATCATTTGAGTGTAAGTGTTTGGGTAACCGAGTCCTTTCAATTTTTATGCCAAAGTTTCCCTTAGTTCTCATCTGTTTTCCCTTCAACATTATCGTTTTATGTGATTCTTACTAAGTAGTTTTCTTTGTCTCTTATGACCATTACACATCATGGATCTTTTTGTTATTATCTTGTTTGACCTTTTTTTATATAATTCTCAAATTATCTCTGTGTTGCTATTTCCCCCGTTTAGTACCTCTTGATTCTCTGTTGTTCCTACTTCCTTTGTAGAACTGAAATATGGAGGCTGAATTCCAGTGAAAGAAAGAAGGTTGGTGCGGTTGATATTTGTTGTTTGTGTAACTGATGATGGGTTAGCAAAGGTTACAGGATGAGTCACGGTATTCTTAGAAGGTTCTTTCTTGTGAACAAATTGGACAGTGATATTTTCTAGAAAAGTGTAGAAATAAAAAATAAACAATAAAAAATTAAGCACGCTTCTATTAAAATGTAGTATAAAGTAAAAAATAACTTCTAGAGACACACGAGGCTTTTCTTTCAATAATTATTGACCTCTGCAAAAATAAAGGTGCAGGCGCCAAACATGGAAGAAATTGCTACAAGAAAAGAAATATAGTTTTCTTATTTCTTGTAGCACTTCCTTCCATGTTTTGCGCCCATGCTTTTATTTTGGTGGACTTGATTAATTGTAAGAAAATCCTGGTGTGGCTCAAAAAATTATTTTTTACTTTATAGTACATTTTGATAAAAGTGTGTTTTACATTTTTTTTACATTTTCTTTATTTTATACATTTTATTTTTACAGAAAACGCAACCGATTTACGATTGTAGGTAACGAAACTAAACGTGTTATTCTGTCGAGCCAAAGAAGGTTTGAAAGCTCCGTAGAGTTATTAACTTATTTTACCGACTCAAAGAAGGTATGAAAACTCCGAAGAGTTTCATACAAATCCTGAGATACTCGGAGAGGTCACTGGAGGTCACATTGCTGACCTACTGATCGTATAAGGTTGTATTGTTGCCGGGATTGAGTAACCATGCGAAAATTCAAGTCCATCGAACGAAGGGAACAGATCGAAAATTGAGTTACAGGTTTTGACCCAAACACACACAGAGGTTGAGTTAAATAGAAACAGGTAATCAAATGTGTTAGGTTTGAGGAAGAGGGAAGGAACTAGGAAGGGTTGAACATGCGGTATGATAAAGGTATGGGAAAAGAGATACACTGTTTCCCCGAAGTGTGAGAATGCATGCAACATATGGGTGAATGGTGCAGTGTATATAAGGGCATTCGACGTCCTGATGATGAGCCATTCTGTGTAGTATGAAGCGTCAGATGTTGTTGAGGTGAACTACTCTGGCTTCATTCAAGAGTCTCCGAATGAAGTAAGACCGTTTCGTGATCCACTGCATTATTTTTCTCCTAGAGCCTCCCGTGTTAGAAGAAACGGCTTCATGTTCAAAAAGTGCGAATACTGAGTCCTACCCGACACAGACAGGACGACGCATGTTCTCTTGATCACCTTCTCAGACTTTCATAAACCCTCATCACAAAACTTGAAGCTGTGTTGAAGTGACATGCGTAGCAGTTTAACGTACACCTAAAAGGAAGTTCGTGAGAAATCGGCTCCGTATAAGCATTCCCAGTCATGCCGCAATCGACAGGCGAGGTGTGCGCCGTAGTACAACCACTTAACATGAAAGAACCGTCAATCAGTTCGCCTTTAACCATGACGTCAACAAAGGTCAGTCCGGTATGGCAGCCCGGGGAGGGTATGGAAGGAGTAAGCACACACACAGACACACACACAAAAGGATAACGGCTCTTGTGACAAGCTCGGCCTCAGGGAATGAGAGGCTCTTCGAAAAGAAGAGAAATGATGAAGTCATATCTAGTGTCCCTTTATACGTCACTTGAATAACATATTGGAGAGGAAATGTAGACGTTAATTATATCCGTAAAAACCCTCACAATATTTCGCTACCTCTTTCCAGTAACTGGTACCCACCGCTTTCCTCTCTCTCTCTCTCTCGTCCGTCGTCATTCCTCTCCTCGCAACCCATCTCTCTTCCCCTCCCTTCCCCCCCACCCCCCCCCCCCCCCTCTCTCTCGTCTCAAACGTATTTACAGGTAAGAAAAGCTACTTCTTGCGGTGGAGACTGGAGAATAGAAACTGTCATCTAACTGAACAATTCGTGGATCTCATTAGTTACTCGAAGGTGGAGGGTCTCTTTACTTCATCTCGAAGGAGCAGTGACCGAATAGCGGCACCTCTGGGCAAAAGACCAACTCACCGGGGGGGGGTGTTTGCGAGAATAGGGCAATGCAATAAAACTAGATTGTCTTTGGTTCAGTCCTGCCCAGAAGGCAAACCATCATGACAAACCATCAAAATGTCAGCTTCATATTCATGAAAACAGTGGTTCTCGTCCTGTTTTGTATCACGCCCCCTTGCATCTATATGATAAATTCCCTCCCAGACTGAAAGGAAAATAAAGATAAAAAAAGAGAAAAAAAGAAGGCGCGTTTTTTTTCTTTTGGGAATGTATCAGTGAGATACTTGACAGCTCTTCTTAGCTGCTAGATCTTGAATGGTTGGATGAATGGCAGAGAGCGCACAGTGCAAGTCCCCTTCAACATTCAGCCTGTTTTTGTATTTGGTCTTGAGAGCAACGAACGAAGAAAATGCAGCTTCACGAAGATATCACATCGATCCGAACATACTTAGGATCCGAATGAGTCCAACTGGAGAAATAGACTATAGGACACTACCGTTATAAGGCGATGCTTTTGCATTTTTTCTTAACCTTCTAAATATTAGTTCCTCACTCTGGTTAAGAGAATAACGAATATAATTAGAGAATTTTCTATTTTACCCTAGAGCTCCCGCCACCCCACCCCCCATCGCACCCTGGAAATTGCTGATGCCCCCCAAGTTTGTGAACTACTGCATTAGAACCATATCTGGTCTTAAACGGAGAAGACTGAATTGAAATCTGAGGAGAGTTTGGCAGATTTAGGAAACTTGGAATCGTCTCGACACAGAGGAGTTTACTACTGGGAAAAGAGGCTGACTTCACTTTTCCACACTTTCACTTATGGATCCAGCCTCTATTGTTTACAGGAAGAAGAGCATCAGCCCATGCTCTGAGTTCTGGCTAGCAGATCTTTATCCCATAGGCAAAAATCCACGTATTCCATAACCTCAGGGAACATCATTTACGTTTACGCAAGACTCAGAGGCAAATTTCTGGCACTCTCTCTCTCGGCCTCTCTCTCTCTCTCTCTCCTCCTCTCTTCTCTCTCTCTATCTCTCTCTCTTCTCTTCTAAGTGGCATTCACTCTTCGCTCAATAGTTTATATTCGGTTTTGAGATTTCTTGTTGTGCATGAACGCGAATTTATAAAGAGATAAAGCGTCAGCCATCCGGCCACCGGTAGCAGCGTAACAGATTACAAAAGCTGAGGCTTCGCTCATCTTCCTGAAGTTTATATACAGTTTCACAAAAAAAGCAGACGTCATTTAAAGAATGTGGAGATAGTAGAAAAGGACATGTGATGATACGTATAACTCCAAATAACATGCAACGGCTGTTTTACAGGTTCCTCAGATCATTGATGCCGTTGGCACATCATATGCCTGAAGAGATATGAGGATTTCCAGAAAAACCATATAATTAGACATGGATCCACCAATACAAAAACAGGTCTTCCACCTTTGCTTAGTTATACTACGCTCTATTGTGTCAATGAACTCGTTTTGAGTAGACATATTCCACCATCTGGATGATGTAGGTGTGCCGGCCGCGGCTCTATTCCTGGAACGTGACTATTACTCAAGAAGAAACGGCTTCCTCCAGCGACGTTCTTCAGTTTCCAGACCTCACGCGAAGTCTCCCACTCGGCTTTGGCATCATGACAGCGAAGTTGCGTTGGTCTGTTCTTCTTTTTCCTCTCTTGGAGGCAATCAGCTCATAGTGAAACCATTCTTCCATTCCAGAGAATTCCCGTTGACACAAAAAAACAAACAAAACTTGTTGTATTTTAAGGATGACCTGATATGACTGTGTACAAAAGGATGAATGGAAAATATAAGAGCAAAACAGGCACTGTGCATTTGGTTATTGACATCGCGTAGTCACTACGGTTAAAATCAGTAAGGGTTAAACTTCGCTGTTGCAGTGACCATCTCTCTCTCTCTCTCTCTAATGAGGACGTTTGACACCTTTAACTAAAGCGATCTCTCACGGCTGGTTTCAGAAGGTGAATTTCCTTTGAGTGAAAGGTGGGTATCCGCCCATCCCCTCTCTCCTGTAGAATACTGCTGCAACTCAAGAGCTCTCAGGTAAGTGTTAAGGTTGGTATCGTGTCCCTGATCTCTTACGCTTGTCAGTTTCTGAATTTGTATGTGTGTGTGTGTGTGTGTGTATGTAACAGGATGCCTGGTAACTTTGATTCCCTGACCTTCAAGGTGTCTAAATTTTCGAGCTTTTGCTTAGGATACGTGAGAGAGAGAGAGAGAGAGAGAGAGAGAGCGAGAGAGAGAGGAGAGAGAGAGAGAGAGGAGAGAGAGAGAGAAATAAGGAGAATTTAACAAAGATTTGGCTTCACAAGAAGAGAAGGTCAGCAGGCCAAGAGAAAGAGGGGTCGAAGATCAAAATGGTGGCTTGCCAACAGCAACAGGTCAGCAAGAGAACCCGAGTCCTTTTAAGGTAAAACGAATGAAATGAAGACTTGCGGTGTAACCACAGCAAGTGAATGAAAAAAAAAAAAAATAATGCTATATAAGATAGAGAAGAATGAGGCGTTAGTTATCAAAAGGCAAGTCTCATTATGCGACGCTTTTGACGCCTATTGTTTGACATCTAAAGGAACGACAGAATATTCATGCCGTTTAAATTTGAAAGAAATCCTTTTACTCAGCTAGGAAACGAGAGAATGGAGTTAGTGAACGCCCTTGGAGGAGGAAGAGGCCTCAAGGGGCTGCCAGTGATACAGCGTCTGGAGCTGTTTTGTGAGTCAGGAAGGAAGAAATGACGCATTACGTGGTGTTCATATGAGGAGAATTTTTCTACCGACAGGTGTTTTTGCCCTTCAAGAGAAGCCTAGTCTTGGGAGCACTTTGAAAGAAAGGGGTCCCGAAGGAAGATGTCTAGAACGGAGAACATCTCCGTACAGAGTTCCTTATATACTTGAAACTTGGGCCGGAAGGGTCTTCCTTTCTGCCATTTCTCTCAGCTACTACAGAAAGAGAGGAAGAGAAAAGCTTCTCTCGCTGAAATTGATTACCTGGTCGACATCTCAGTGAGGAAGAAACATTCGCCCTTCTGTCTTCATGTTGTTCATCCTCGGTCGTATTACATTTGGATGGAGAAAAGATTCTGCTTGATATGAGTATGAAAAGGAACATTGTATCTATGTATTTTGGACGCGTTTTCTCCCATGTGGGTTCTCAGTTAGTAAGCTGCGCATTGAGGAACACTTTTATTTAGGGGTTCGCTGGCGATTGGCCTGAATAGTCGTCATTTCGTGACCAGCATTTTCTATATTTTTTTTAACCAGACGACAGGTTTCTTTTCTTCTGCTTCAGGACGGGTGACACCGGATGGGCTCACTTCTGGTTTCTGAGCAAATCTTTGGAAATGACGTTACTAGACACACTCCCTTTCATTTTTCTTAACCCAAGCAGACGCTGGTGCTCCATTTGGAGTGACGTGAGTTGGTGGACAGAAGGACTGGAACAATCTCCACACCTGGGCTTAGAGCTGCCCCCCATTCAAGGCATCCCAATTTTGCTGATTACATCGTATACAAGTTGGCAGTCTATTTACGACATCCTACTCATTTACTAATCATTTTTCACCTATCTACTCAATTTCCTCAACAAAATGATAGGATTATTAGTACAATCCAGATGCCTTTTACTGATACTGAGATACACCCAGCCACGCCTTTGAAGCGCACTGTTGAAGTTTTTGTTGCATTCAATGTTGATATACACACACACACATATAATATATTATATTATATATATATATATATATATATATTATATAATATATGTATGTGTATGTATGTATATCGTATATATAATATTACATTATAATATCAGATAAATTCCATATCTGTAAAATAAACCTACGACCTAAGGGGGTCATTGGCGAATTAGGAGCGCCTACGTAACCATAAAACAAGACAACAAGATGTGAAAACTAGACCATGCTATGCAATGCTTGCAGTACGCCTGGTTTGCATTTTGGACTATTTCGTCATTTATGTATCTTGTCAACTGATCACAACACCTTCCATGGGGAAAGCGGTTGACATGTAACCCGCAGCGGAAACTCATGACTTCCGAGCCGGCAGGATACGTATTCATTTTGTTCTAATTATAATCAATCGCTGAGATAGCTAGTGTTCCGCTATCGACGCGATGCCCCTGTATTGGTAGTTCTCTTCTAGTTACTCAACGGAGCGGTCATCCGACCAAACCATCTCTCTACTCCAGTGATGGAGCTAAGAAATAAAGTTGTTAAGTTTAAACTTCATCCGTTTGAGTCATCTCTTTTATTCTAAAGAAGAACCAATTCTACGAGATATCACGCAGACGAGAAGGGAAATAGAACCACAATGCTTACGAACAACAGTCATAAGAAAAGACATACAAATTGTCGCTGTCTCACACCATTATACTAAGTGGACAAGCGGGAGTTAATATCTGGTGGCAGCCTAAATCTACAATTACACAAGAACCATATACGTCTGCCGAAGAAATGGGATCATCAATATCAGCTATAAATCAGTAATAACCTGAGGAAACGGGATCTTCAATCAACATGCAACTGTAAACATACTATGAATACGAAGATATGTCCTTCATCGAGACGAATTCGAGCATCAACATCGACGTTTAGTGAACGACTTTCATCACACATCTCCAAGAATCAAGCCGGATGTGAAGCAGCATCGGACCATCAACGGGAAGAGACGCAACCATCATACAAACAACGCGCGATCACAAGCCAGGACGAAGGGATTAGGTCAAGAGGAAGCAATGCAAGAGAGAGAGAGAGAGGCTGTGACGTCATCACGACATCGACGGCCTTCCTGCAAAGCGAGAGAGAGAGAGAGGCTGTGACGTCATCGGAACGTCATCATTCTTTCCGCATATATACCAAAGCTAAGTACACCCTTTATCCATTCAGGTTTTATCAGTGAAGTGTTTTACATCAAGAGTCGATCGTCCAGTATTCCTGGGGTGAGTTATCAGCAATCTTAATCTTCATTCATTACAGGAATCAATCTTGAACTACGAGTTCTCGCCTGCAGATTCTTTTTTTTCTCGTTGCTAATCGTTTTTTCTTCCAGGAGTTCTCCGGAAAATATCTTTATCACATTATCTGTATTAATATTATCATTTTGGGGGATTTTCCTATTATTTGCAACACATTTTTATTTTATATTGCATATGCATTTACGCAGTGGTCGTGTGTACTCTTAAAGATACTTTGATAGGATCGCAAGGAATCGTAGTGATAAGAAAAAAGTAAAAGTTAACATGGCAACTACTGTGGCTGGTTCTTCCGCACCGGGTAACCCTAATCCCGTGGTCACTCTCGTCAGTGCGAGGTCAACAATAGTCCCTTTTCAAGGTCGGGTCAATGGGTTCCTGCCTCAAAATGTTGAGTCATGGATCTCATCTGTAGACGCTCATTTAAATGCAAAATGCATCACAGACCCATCTGTACAATTACAGGAAGCCAAAAGCTTCATAGACTTTGCTAAAGGAGACACAAGTGCATATCTTAGAGGAGTCTCTTTCCAAGAGGCGGTTACATGGGACGATTTCAAAGTTAGGTTACGTGCTGTATATGGCAGTGAAGAGGCTTTAGACGTAGTGCTGGCTTTAAGGAACATCCTTAACCAAGCCTCTGTGACTCAGCTTAATGTTGTAGAACGGGCGGCAGTAATTGCCGACCGGT
Source organism: Macrobrachium nipponense (assembly GCF_015104395.2). NCBI lineage: Eukaryota > Metazoa > Arthropoda > Malacostraca > Decapoda > Palaemonidae > Macrobrachium > Macrobrachium nipponense. Next base: position 72,657,063 of record NC_061092.1, read on the forward strand.
TAAATGAATATCAAGTTAATTTAAGTAACTCCGTGTGGGTTACAAGATCCAATATCGCCGTGAAAGATTTCATACGGTTGATATATCTGACGTGTATGACAGTCATGTTGCCTGAAGCTTTAGTGTGGTGTTTTGACAAAAAGCTACAGCCCAACAGTACGGAACTAGATGTGTATAAACAGATAAAAAAACACATGTCTAAATGTACTGACCTTGATCCCTTGCTTACTCAAGTTTTTGCAAAAAATGAGAATAAGCCACAACAAGTAAACGTGGTCAATAATAATCAAGCTGCAGGGATGATTTGCTACAATTGCAAAAGACCAGGTCACATGATTTCAGACTGTCGGACGCGTTTTTGTTCAATTCATAACAGTTCCACTCATTCCTATAATCGGTGCTTCTCGCGGAATCAACAGCAGAATCCTAGGAACACGCAAACAGTTGTCAATGAAAACAAAAAGAAGAATCCTCAGTAATTTAAAAAGAAGCAGGCGAACAGTAATGCTGTTCAACATCACAAACAAACAAATCGTGCTTCAAGTAACTCTGTTCCTGGGCCGTCTAGCCAGAACTCGCAAGGTCAAGCGAATTTTCCGAGTGTGCAAAACAAAGCAAATACCACGTAGTCAGCTCCAAGGGGGGAGAGGACGATGTTGGGTCATTCATATCAACATCTTTTGTATCAAATAATCAATTTAATCATTTACCAGATCATTGTGAGGCAATCGATTTGGCCCTATGAAAACACTTCTTTGAATCCAAATAATCAGTGCAGGTTTCCCCGTAGATTTTGCAACAAATTCATGAAATTATAAGTCAAGATGAGTTTACGCCCAACTTACACGCAGTAAAATTTAGAACACAAGTTATTCACGTTATTTTTTTTTTATTCTGGTAGTCCACGTATATCATGATTTGCGGACTCACCACTTATTGTTTTCAAACTTCCCTATAAAGAAGTCCGGAGTAAGACTCTCAGGTATAGGAAATAATGAATTAAATGTGGTAGGAGTAACTCATGTTCAGTACAAGGTCGGTAAGCGCACGTTTTCCGATACCTTTATCGTTGTATAAAACATTGATATGTATCCGGCTGTAATTATAGGATACCCGTCTATGGGCACTCAAAACATTATCTTAGCCCCTGCAAAACACGGCGTGTATATCAAAGGAAAATTCTATAAGTCTTCTAACACCTTAAAATCAGTTTTAGACAAAAAGGAGACAACAAACAAAACAGTAACGTACGTTGAAGAACAAATCACTTGTCTCATAAATCAAGAAATAATCCATGCGACCCAACAGAATTCTCGCTCCACGCCGTAATATCAGCTTGCACGCAAACCCTCGAGCCGAACGTAACTTCGAACATATTAGTGTGTGTAAAGAAAACTTTGCCGGATCTGAAATGTTAATCCTTTCCGACACTCTGAAAACTCACGGATTATCCGTCACACAAGCCATTTATACAGTCGCTCACAACAACAATGTAACATTGAAGTCTGTAATCATTTGAATACCACTTTAGTAATTCACAAAAATCAACATATCTTGGATGTGGAAGTTTATAAACATCGCATTCTTACCATCGCTGAGATCAATAACGCTCAATCAGTTGCGGATGAATCCCTTTTGCAATCTATAAAAAATAAAATCAATAAAGACATTCAAGAAGAAGAAATTCAGCAGAAATTTCTTGATCTTTTAACTAAATATCATGATGTTTTCTCCACTACAGATGGATCCTTAGGAAAAACGGAAGTCATAGAACACCAAATAAGGTTAAAAGACAAACAGAAAGTTATCTATTTACCTTCATACAGACTCCCTATGAAATTCCAGAATGAGATGAATGATGAAGTAGGTAAAATGGAACAGCCCTCATAATTTTCCGTTAATAGTTGTACCGAAAAAAGATCGAACTTGGAGTATCTGCGTAGACTTCCGTCGCCTAAATGAGGAAATGATCCTTGACCGATTCCCAATGCCATGTACTGATGATATTCTATCTTTACTAGGCCAGAGGAAATATTTTACCAGTTTGGACTTACTTAAGGGTTTTCACCAGATACCGTTGGAAAAAGAGAGTATCCCATACACAGCCTTTAGCACAGCCAGGGGACATTATGAATTTGTGCGTATGCCTTTTGGTTTACGTTGTGCTCCCATAACATTTACTAGAATGATTAACATAGTGTTTGGAGGCTTGTTGTGGGATATCCTACATGCCTATATGGACGACCTTGTAATCTTTTCTAATACCTTAGAAGAACATCTACGTAAACTGGAGCTAGTGCTATAGAGACTAAGACAGCATAATTTAAGGGTAAAGATAAGTAAGTGTGAATTTTTCAAAACAGAACTAGTCTATTTAGGTTTTGTTTTACGGGTGATCTAGTCAAGGTCTTAAAGTAGTCCACGATAAGGTATTGGCTATCCGTAACTTTCCGATACCTACTAACGTCAAGGGAATACAGCAATTTCTGGGGTGTAGCGGGTACTACAGGAGATTCATTAGGAATTACTCCATCATAGCCGCTCCCCTAACCGATCTTACGAAGAAGGGCGTAGATTTCATATGGTCTGAGAAACATCAACAGGCGTTCGACACCTTGAAAGATGAACTGTGCAGTTCCCCTATCTTAAAATTTCCTGACTTCGGTAAGGAATTCTTTATTGCAACAGACGCCTCAGACCTAGGAGTAGGTGGGTATTGCTTCAGCAATATGACAAACAGTTTTTCCCTATAGCTTTTTATTCACGTAAACTGAGACCTTCCGAAAGTAAATATGCAGTAATAGGCAAGGAAGGGCTCGCTATTGTTAATTCACTAGTGCATTTTAAGTTCATAATATATGGTTATCCCGTCAAGGTTCTCACTGATCATAAGCCCCTAACCGACTTCTTTAAAGGCTTTAGTCACAGCCCCAAGAACTCAGTGGCATATGATCATCCAAGACTTGGGCGCAAGGATCGGGTATTTACCTGGGAAAGCAAATATCATTGCTGATGCATTATCACGCAACCCTGCGTCATCTTGTATGGAGCCATTAGCTGAATTAATAGATATATCAACATCCATGCCTATTGTTAAAACTATATCTGAACAGGAAGATCTGGGCTGGAGTGCTGAACTAATACAGACGGAACAAAGAAAAGATCAGCAATTAGAAAAAATCATAAACGCTTTAAACGGAAATCCTAAGGAAAAAGAATATATAAAGTATAAGCAGCAGAATTCCCATATAATATAATCAAGGATAATTATCCTGTGTAGATCCGTGACGAGGAAAACCCGCAACACACCACAGCTGAATAACGACCAGGTAGTGGTACCGATCTCACTTATACCCACTGTCTTAAATTGGTTGCATGCAAATCCATTGCATGGCCACCCGGGTTTCTCCATCATGTCACAGAAAGCCAAATCCTTATTTTATTGGCATACGATGCTTACAGATATAAAAAAGCACATAGCTAATTGTCGCACTTGTCAGGAACACAAAGGGCACACGAAGACACCTGCCAGCCTAGGGGCTTATCCCGTACCCAATTAACCCTTTGAAAGAGTACACTTAGATTTATTAACAGGGTTTTACGAGTCAGACAGAGGAAATAAGCACCTCCTAGTAATCATAGATGCCTTGACTCGATATACCGAACTGATAGCGCTTAAAACTAAAACCGCAGTCGAGTGCGCTAGGAAGTTTTACGAGTGCTACATTTGTAAGCATGGAATTCCACACATGATCATCTCCGACTCTGGCGGAGAGTTCAATAATCACTTCCTTAACTCATTGTGTGAATTCCTTTGCATAGAGAAAAATCAATACCATGATCTATCACCAGAGTCTAACGGGCTTAGTGGAAAGAGCAAATCGTAAGGTTTTAAACATATTAGGGGAATGGACCCCAGGATATTACATACCTGCAGTACTAAGCACTCTTAATCACTCATATCATGTATCTATTAAAATGTCGCCGCATGAGGCACTGTACGTTACCGCAGCTAGAACGCCTTTCCATGTATTAACGCCTACTACTAATTTATCAAATCCTCTAAAGGATGTTATGGATGCAAGCATAAGTCGTTATAATATACTTCGTAAGAATCTAGAAGAATCACAAATCATAATGAAAAGAAATCATGATAAAATAGCTAAGCCAACTAAAACATATGCCGTGGGCGATAAGGTATACATACAAGTATATGTACGTAAAGGACTCAATTATAAACTGACACCTAAGTTTGAAGGCCCGTTTAACATTTTAGAAATATTAACGGCCAATAGATTTAGAGTTCAAAACGTATCCCAACCCACTGATATGAGAATCGTTCCATTGGCGCACATCAGAAATTAAAAAGAAGGGTAGAAGGAAGTGAGGGAATTTTTGTATCTATGAAACTTGTATAATAACTTATATATATATATATATATATATATATATATATATATATATATATATATATATATATATATATATATCATGTATGTAAACATTTTTCTTTAACATGAGTTATTACATATATTTTATTCATTGCAGGTTTCCAAAATGAATCTGTTATTGTTAGGGGTGATATTGTTTGTTCAGACATCTTTGTTGTGTGTGGGAGCGCTAAAACAAAACAAAAAAATTAGATTTTACTCATGGCACTATTGTAGAAAGAACAGAAGACGTTTTCATTACCGCAAGCAATATAGTTATAGAAGTAGATATACAGCGATCGATCCCTGAGGATGACGTCATTAACCTAAACAGGTGAACCTGTTGAGGTTTGCTGTTTCGTTGAATGAAATGCACCAACGTCATTTTCCGGCTAACCCAGAGAGTTCGCTAGCACAAACATAAGCGTCGCAGAAATGTTATCATACGACTTGCAAAATAAAACCGCCGAGGCAGAAGCTCTGGCTCGAGATCTGCTGATGTGGACTGTGCGGCACAATAACCTCGAATGTCGTAACCCGTAACGAACATTCTAGTAATATTGATCAGATTATGGAAGTGCAACACGTGCTGGCTACGTTAGATTACTATAGTTCGAAAATAGATCATATCCGTACCAAAATTTCACATTTTATTGAGAAATCAAAAGACTATGTAGAAGCTATTACGCTAGCAACAAAGGGAGTTTTATCCCCACATCTTATGCCTATTAAAGATCTGACTTTAACTTTGGAGAACGGATGGGAGAAACTAGGCTATGTTTATTAGACGCCCATAAGATAGAATTTTATTATAGTTTAATATCACTAAGCGTTGAAAATTACAGGATCATGATCACGATTCCCTTTGATTCTTCTGATGCCTGGCAAGCATACAAAATCGCACCGTTCCCAACTTTCATGACGAATAACTCAAGCCCAATACTAATCCAATTTGACGGGACACGTACTGATTTCCCTGATAGGGAATCATATACAGTCATTAAAGACTTAGATAAATTCACTCACTGTTCAGAAGCCATGAATAATAAAAGTTTGTACAGCTGACTCCTTTGAATTCCATCCTATGTCAATGGATTTCGTGCGAGTTAGGTATAGTGCTAAACGGTTCTCTTCTCCCATTCACACGAGGGTTGTCTGAAAAACTTTATCCTTTTGACGGTTATAAGTTTCAATTTACAGACTGAACAACGGCTCGTGTATCCGATACGACAAGGAAGGCTTTGAAGTGGCATGTCCGGACGGGACCACGGCCCACTCCCAGGTCTTTGAAGCAGCCGATGGTTGTACCGGGATGTCTACGAACTACACGGTCCGAGGGGTTAACACTATCATCCATGAACGGGCCTATTTTGCCAACTTCACGTGGGCGACTACAGTTATCCCATCACTACCTCTCCCATACAACGCGAAGGTGGCTCATCGTTTGACGCAACTAGCAGAGATGGACCACACGTCAAAGACTTATGCAGGAGGAGAAAAATCTTCGTTTCTACGTGCTGCTAGCCGTGTTTTCGGTTACGGTGATGATCTTTATCGCCATTAACATCTTTGCTTGGCGTAGGTTGAGGCGAACACAGACGGATCTTCAGAGGAACGTTCTGCCACGTCCAGACGACACTCCTATTGCATTAAAAGCATTTACGTTCAGAGCCATTTGAAACTGGCCATTTCACCTGACTCATAGGAAAATTGTCTGGAATTGTGTTGTGTGTGAAAAAGCGGTCTGTACCGCTGGCAATATGTAGGACAAGAGACTCCAAGCCTTTGGATTTATTTTTTAAATATATGAACAGTTAAAAGTATCTTTCGGGCACCTAATAAAATATTGAAGCCCTATATATTAAAATGTTGGTGCGTGTACGTACCAGGAATCTATATTTTGTGCACAGTCATGTGTTATCTTTATATCTTTACAAAGAGTAACAAATATTCGTGAACAGTTATCCATGATCAAGTATAAATTATGTATCGCCACAGGGTAACAACTATTCTTAATCGGGTTACCTATTATCAATCATGTATAATTATGTATCTCCACAGGGTAACAACTATTCTTAATCGGGTTATCTATTACTATAATCTTCATGTATACATGTTAACTTTTTAATGTTTTGGTACCTAATAATCATTTATTTACATTATACCATATATATCAAACATGGATCTATATTTTCCATGTATTTTCTTTGTTTATGAATATGTCCATTAGATATGTATTTTTTTTTTTTTACATATACTTTTATGCACGTATCACTTGTTTATGGTTATGACTAAATATATATTATTCGGGCACACTCCTAAAAAACCATGTTTAACGTAAATTTGTTGTTCAATGCTTGAATGGTAGCTGTCCGAGCCTAATGTAATAATTACATTATAATATGCAGATAAATTCTATATCGGTAAATAAACCCACGACCTAAGTCATTGCGAATTAGGAGCGCCCTACGTAACCATAAAACAAAACAACAAGATGTGAAAACTAGACCATGCTATGCAATGCTTGCAGTAGCCCTGGTTTGCATTTGACATATATCATCATTTATGTATCTTGTCAACTGATCACAACACCTTCCATGGGAAGCGGTTGACCTGTTAACCCGCAGCGGAAACTCATGACTCCGAGCCGGCAGGCTACGTATTCATTTTGTTCCTAATTATAATCAATCGCTGAGATAGCTAGTGTTCCGCTATCGATGCGATGCCCCGTATTGGTAGTTCTCTTCTAGTTACTCAACGGAGCGTCACCGACCAAACCATCTCTCTACTCCAGTGATGGAGCTAAGAAATAAAGTTGTTAAGTTTAAACTTCATCCGTTTGAGTCATCTATTCTAAAGAAGAACCAATTCTACGAGATATCACGCAGACGAGAGGGGAAATAGAACCACAATGCTTACGAACAACAGTCGTAAGAAAAAGACATACAAATTGTCGCTGTCTCACACCATTATACTAAGTGGGACAAGCGGGAGTTAATATATATATAGCTCGAAGAACAATCCAAGGCGGGTCCCAGGAAAGGAGGCTATCCAAATGCATTTTATTGTTATAATAATAACTATGTGACCTACGTTTCACAACATCCCATCGCTGCATGTTAGGCTGCAAACAGCGAACATGGCAATTAGTAAACTAATAAAATCAGAATTACAAATTATAATTAAATCAGAATAAATAACTAACACCATACCCAGAAGGAAAAAAAGCTACTGTACTCGCAAAAAGTTTACAACAAAGGAGATTTAGAGACAAAACCGATAATAAACATACTGACAGAGAAATACAGATCGACAGACCACCAGGCAATAAATAATTGTGTGGACGATGTTTGGGAGTTTAAACCGGTGATACGATCATTTCATAATAATGGATTCCACAATTGTTAAATCCCTTTCTTTTTGCACCTGTCCTATTATTGAGAAGTCCTTATTGTCTACAAAGTTTTTTACCATTCCAAAATATTTAAAACTTCTATAGACATGAAAGACTTCTCGATACTAGGACAGGTACAAAAAGAATGATTTAAACATACTGGAATCCATTCTTATCAATTGATCGTAACCACCGTTTAACTTCAAACGTCGTGCACAATTGTTTATTGCCTGGGTGGTCTTGTCGAGCTGTTATTTCTGTTTTCATGTTTATTGCTCTCTCTCTCTCTCTCTCTCTCTCTCTCTCTCATCTCTCTCTCTCTCTCTCTCTCTCTCTCTCTCTTGTTGTACTTTTATGCCGAGTACAGTAGTTTTTATTTAACTCCCCTTTGCTTCTTCATTTAGTAAATGTTTTGTTTTTTTAGTCCTTTTATTCTGAATGTTTTAATTATTATTATGATAAAATTGGCATATGGATGGGGGCTTTCTCTGGCCCGCCTTAGCTTATATATATATAATAATATATATATATATATATATATAGATATATATATATATATATATATATATATATATATATATATACATATATATATATATATATATTATATATATATATACTATATATATATATATATAATATGAACTGGTAAAAATGTTCTGTAACAACAGAATTCCATCTATAAAAGGAGCCCATAAAAACACCAAAACATAGAGAGAAAAGTACTATATTTCAGAGACTGCTGTCTCCCTCTTCAGGTAGATGAAATGAGAAAGTTTACAGAAAAGGTGGTATTAATAGCAAGAGGTCCATCCACAGGCAAGCCAATTTAGGTCACCCCCGCTGATAATCATTGACCAATCTTACATCGGATTTACAGGTAAATCACTTCCCCAGAGATTAATACAACACAAACGGTCAGTTAGGTATGGACAACAGAACTCGGCTATTTTCAACCATATAAAATAACATAACCATAGAATAAACTGGAATTTGTCACGTGTGATTTATAGCAGCAACTGCCGGTACAAGAGTCAAATGATGGAATCGGCCTTAATAAAAGAGAGGCAGGTAATGAACATCTCAAAAGGAGCATGGATTCCAGATACGATCGACAAGGTTCATTCAACCAACACTTAGGAAGATTAAAGGAAGATTATCAGTGGGGGTGACCTAAATTGGCTTGCCTGTGGATGGACCTCTTGGTATAAATACCACCTTTTCTGTAAACTTTTCTCATTCATCTACCTGAAGAGGGAGACAGCAGTCTCTGAAAATATAGTACTTTTCTCTCTATATTTTTGTGTGTTATGGGCTCCTTATTAGATATATATGTATATATATATATATATATATATATATATATATATAAATATATATATATATATATCTATATATATATATATATTCTATATATATATATATATATATATATATATATATATATATATAAACCAAGGTGTGTCAGAGAAAGCCCCCATCCCTATGCCATTTTTATTATAAATAATATTAAAACATTCAGAATAAAATTTGTGTTTTAATGTTCTAATGGTAAAATAACAAGAGCATTACAACACACACGCGGATATATATATATATATATAAAAAAATATTTATCTATATATAATATAATATATATATATACTATATATATATATATATATATATAAATAATATGATATATATATATATATGCTTTACCATTTAGAACTACAAATTAAGACTAGAGCTGCCTTTGGTTAAGGAGGAGATGAAACGGTATTAGTTTTTGATGGGTCATGTCTTGAGAATCCCTTAACCCACCATTCAACAGTGCCTGTTTTTCATTACTTACATACCATGTGATGTATGTTGGATTTCGCCTATTATTCGTTTATTTGTTAATCTCTTCGCTTTGTTTCGTAATATATGTAGTTATGCATCACGATTATACCTAGAAAGTGTGCCAGTTATTAGCTTTTAGGCTCCATGCAAAGTGAACGTCTGTGTTCTTTGAATAAAGACATGAATCTTTTTCTCATCTGTGTACAGTCCGCTTCCTTTATCCTTGTTTCTGCTTTTCATCATTTGTTCGTTGCCTTATCAATCGTCCTTGTTTTGCGTCTGTATAGCGAAGTGGATCGATCATCCTCTCTTCGAAAATAAAATTGCTTTTCATTCAACGCTTATATGGTTTCCACTTGCCTACACCTGGCTTACATATCTGTCGAATAAGCTTCTTCTGAGTTTATATACTTTTTGCAACTGTTGGAAGTGCAATGTGTCTCAAGGTGTCAGAAGCAGCGCCAAGTTCCGGAAGAAGAAGAAAAGTTATGTTTGTCTCCAAGTCGACTTGGGCTGAGCAAGGGCACATACTATTGGCGAAGTAGGATCGGGAGATGTTTAGGGCAGTGGTTCTCAACTTTATATGACCACGCCCCCTCTAAGAGTCGGTCCCTCCATCCCCAGCTCCCTTGCACCTGTGAGTAAAATTCCCTCCCAGACTTAAAAAAAAAAAGAAAAGAGAAAAGAAATGGGTTACGAGGGATAGGAGGGAGGAGGTCAATCATTACAAAACCATTGTGGAAGCCCAACGAGTCTAACTAGAGTAGTAGACTCTAGGAAAGTAACGTTAATAGGAATGCGATACATTTGTATTTTTTTTAATTCTTTAACAAACTTCAGAATATTAGTTTCCTCACCTTCGATAAGAGGAAACGAATATAATTAAAAAAAAATTTTTTTTATTCATTTTTTCCTCAGGGCTCGCGCCTCCCCTGAAAATTGCTGACGCCCCCCATGGTTGAGAACCACTGGTCTAGAGGGATCTGTGAAGCTAGTGCCTGCCGGCTCTGATTGGAATCCCCTTGTGATTAATTAACACCAGTCGGCAGAATTACCAACCTGTGAGACCATTTGGTTTAGTGGTTGTTCTAGATCAAGCCGGCCATCGGCGAAGGGGGACAAAGCTTTCAAGAGAGTAAGAGGTCAAAAGTGGGTCGGCGGCCCTTTCGTCAACACGCTGTGAATGAATTATTATGAGTGAGAAGAGTAAGAAAGAAAATACGGTTTCTCGTTACAAATAATGAATTGGCGAAAGCCACTAACTTCAGAGATTTAAGCTCGTAAAGCACATTCTACTCTTCAAGTCCTTCTTTACAATATTATTCAAACTCTTTGATTTTATATATAACAAGGAAAAATCCTCTGCATTTAAAAAAATAAACTCACCATTG
>NC_061092.1:72673101-72687263 GCF_015104395.2 Macrobrachium nipponense
CTTGGCAGTCCTTCATAAAAGGGTCAAGGCATCTGCTGTAATCATCATTAGTTCATAGCTGGTTCAATCTTGGTGGGAGTTGAGAATAGTTTCAAAAATGAACACACCTATGAAATCGCACTCTTATTATGTAGGATTCCATAGTCTTCATCTTGAGTGACATTTACTTTTTTCTATCTGCCCTTGGATCTTAAAATTTATTGAGGCTAGAGAGTTGCAAATTGGTATGTTGATCATTCACCCTCCAATCATCAAACATACTAAATTACAGTCCTCTAGCTTCAGTGGTTTTTATTTCATTTGAAGTTATAGGTAGTCATAATCATGCTTCTGACAATGATATAGGATATGTCAATGCTGGCCAGTCGTTAAAGTTTCATAGGGCATGGCTCATGCAACATTCATTATACATATGCTGTAGCGGCTGTACAAAAAATTCGATTGCGCCAAAAAAACTTCGGCGCGTTTCTTACTTATTTTATTTTGATCAGTTTCTCTCAATGATACAAACATCCTACAGTTCTCAGGGCCCAGTTTTACTGCTCGTGCGAGATTGATCACTTGGTCTCCCTCGTGTGAATTTCATCGCAGCCATTTCATGTTATTTTATAAATACTGACATAGCAATCTTGTGTATTTAAATTCATATTCATAAGAATTCTTTAAATGAGCAAAATAAGAGAAATTTTCGATGGTTCTTTGTGACATTAGATGATACGGATCAAATGTTGGAGAACCGTCATAAATTCTTATTCCAAATATCTACTATCTAGGCAAGCAGACCCTAAGGTCTCAGGGAACAGACTGCAACCAGCAGTGAACTTTGCTGGAACGTCTTGATTACTTTGGAATTGGATTTTAGAAACTGCTCCAGTTGATTTCCAGTTCCATTATGATAATAATTTAACGATTCTTTCAAGGTGAAAAATTTCCATCCTTTTTACATTTATTCCATAATATAATAGTTGTCACTACCATATTTAGTTATGAGTATATATGTACAGTCTGCCTAGGTTATATATATATATATATATATATATATATATATATATATATATATATATATATATATATATATATTATATATATAATATATATATTATATATATATATATATATATATATATATATATAGATATATATATATATATATATATATATATATATATATATGTGTATTGTGACAAAACCCCCAAATATCCAGTTATTAAACTTACCAATAAAAAAATAGACAGATACTTCACAGAAGCCAGACACTTGAACCTTCATCACAGATAAAATACGACTATACTCTAAAGGCAACAGTGATCCATTATAAAGCTTATTAATCATGCAAAAAATCAAACTAAGTTCATTAAAACAAGGGTGAGGTATTATCATGCTTGTATTGGTACCTTTCTTCATTTTTGCTGTACGTTTTAATTTCTAAAATCAATTTAACTATTGCAAAACAATACTGAGAAGATAAATAATACCCATCTAAAACTACTATTTATACTATGTGACTGCTAGAAAAGGTGTCAAAAGAGGTCAAAACATGAAATGAGAAAAAAAAGGGTAATTTTTTTTGGCTCCCCCAAAAAGTCAAAATTTCACAATTCTTTTTTTTTTTTTTTTTTTTTTTGGGGGGGGGGTACCTAAATGAAATAGGAAGTGGCAAAATTTTTTAAAGAATAAACTCATATTATCCTGGAATGGAATTTTGTCAAAAACTGTACAAAGATAGATATTATTTGCTGTTATATCAGGGTTCAATTTTTCTACCTCCTAGTTTCACCATGAAAATCTACCAGAATACTACAAATTGTATAGGGAACAAGAATTTTTAGAGATATAGCAACTTACCTTTCGGATATGCTAACAAAATGGCCGAGGTCGACACCTACTCCGACGGACACATCTACCACCTGAAATGGAGGAATGAAATGTAAATTTCAATGAATTATTTACTTATCTAATTATGCGTAGATTTGCATAAAACTATTATGGTGGCTCTCTGGATGTTTGAACATTATTTTGCAGCCATAAAAAAAATCTGACCCTAAAAAATTAATCCAATGTAAAGGTCATTTATGGACCACCTAGTTTCACCAGGAAAATTTCTTATAAAAATCATTGTAACTAGTATAAAATATGATATTTATGCATGGAAATCTACCAGAATATCACAAATTCTATAGAAATAAAGAATATATAGCGATATGGCAACTTAACTCGGAAATGCCAACAAAATGGCCCCTGACCACGCCAAGTGTTATTTAGTTATCTAATTATTCCTGTATTTGAATGAAACTTTCATGGTGTCTTGCTGGATGTTATTACTATTAATCTTTTCACTATTATTATATTTTAACTTTGTTATTCTTATCATTATCATATTGTTATTATTACTATTAATATTGTTATTTTTACTTCTTTTATTATTATTATTAGTGTTGCTGGTATTATTATTATTTTTTTTTTTTTTTTGGGGGGGGGGGTGTTTATCACAGTCTTGTCTTCCAATTCGACTGGGTGGTATTTATAGTGTGGGGTTCCAGGTTACATCCTGCCTCCTTAGGAATCCATCACTCTTCTTACTATGTGCGCCGTTTCTAGGATCACACTCTTTTGCATGAGTCCTGGAGCTACTTCAGCCTCTAGTTTTTCCAGATTCCTTTTCAGGGATCTTGGGATCGTGCCTAGTGTTCCTATGATTATGGGTACAATTTCCACTGGCATATCCCATATCCTTCTTATTTCTATTTTCAGGTCTTGATACTTTTCCATTTTTTCCCTTTCTTTCTCTTCAACTCTGGTGTCCCATGGTGTTGCGACATCAATGAGTGATACTTTCTTCTTGATTTTGTCAATTAACGTCACGTCTGGTCTATTTGCACGTATCACCCTATCTGTTCTGATACCATAGTCCCAGAGGATCTTTGCCTGATCGTTTTCTATCACTCTTTCAGGTTGATGCTCGTACCACTTATTACTGCAAGGTAGCTGGTGTTTCTTGCACAGGCTCCAGTGGAGGGCTTTTGCCACTGAATCATGCCTCTTTTTGTACTGGTTTCTGCGCAAGTGCCGGAACATTCGTGCTATGTGTTTTATGGTCTCATTTTTCGTATTGCACTTCCTACATATGGAGAGATGTTAGTCCATTTATCGTTCTTTGGATATCTGGTTCTTAGGGCCTGATCGTGTGCCGCTGTTATTATTCCTTCAGTTTCCTTCTTGAGCTCTCCCCTCTGTAACCATTGCCATGTGTCGTCGCTGGCCAGTTCTTTAGTCTGTCTCATGTATTCTCCGTTCAGGGTGGTTTGTTGTGCCGTTCCTCTGTTCTGTTTTGTCATTCTCCTGTCTCTGTATATTTCTGGGTCTTCATCTACTTTTTATTCAGTCCTTCTTCCAAGCACTCTTGAGCCACTCGTCTTCACTGGTTTTCAGATATTGCCCCAGTGCTCTGTTCTCAATGTTTGACGCAGTACTCTATGCTTAGTAGTCCCTCCCTCCTTCCTTTCGTGTTTATGTATAGTCTGTCCGTATTTGCTCTTGGGTGTAGTGCTTTGTGTATTGTGATATGTTTCCTAGTTTTTCTGGTCTATGTTGCGGAGTTCTGCCTTCGTTCCCATTCCACTATTCCTCCACTGTATCTGATAACTGGCACTGCCCATGTGTACGGCCTTTATCATATTTCTGGGCGTTGAGTTTGACTTGAGTATCGCCTTGAGTCTCTGCATATATTCTTTCCTGATCGTGTGCTTCATCTCTTGGTGTTTTATATCCCCTCCTTCCATTATTCCCAGGTATTTGTATCCCGTCTCATCTATGTGTTTGATGTTGCTCCCTCTGGATAGCTTTATCCCTTCAGTCCTTGTTACTTTGCCCTTTTGTATTTTGTATTATTATTATTATTATTATATTATTATTATTATTATACTATTTGTATTTTTATTATTATTAATTATTATTATTATTAAAAATAATGGCAGAATTCACAGAATTGATTTTGTACAATATTCTTTCAATTCTCCTTATGTTTTGCCTTTCTGGCACGCTGGTATTATAAAGCGCTGTCCGCAATGTTCATCGTGCTGTAGGTCATCAACGGAAATTTCGGGCGGGCTGGTGTTATCAAAAGCAAACTGGTTGTCAGGGACAGGCTGGGGTCGTCAACAGGTATACAGGTGCGTTTCGTAGGTCGGGAACAGGCCGTAGTCGTCAGGGGTCTATCCGGTATTTCTTGTTATTTCTTCTTTTCTGGTTTTTAAAAGGCGTCTACATGTTTCGGCCACCTCGTTTGGCCATCTTCGGGACGGGATAGCTGAGTGCAATGGTCTGTGTCAGATGTATTCACGCTATTTATTGCTTCGGTTGGCTTGAAGAAACGGGTACCTCACTTTTCATTGGGCAATACCTGTGACGTCACGAGCAATGTCATCAGGGGCCCGTTGCTGGTTGGCTGTCCTCTTCGTGGGCGGAGCTTCATCTTTATTGGTGATGGTGGAGGTCCCCTCGAAGGGCGTGCTACCAGGTCGTCCTCAGGGCGAGAGCTTGAGCTGTGATCACCCTCAGGATTACTAGTGACGTCCTCAGGATGGAGAGCTAACGCTTCTATCATCCTCAGGATCCCTCTGGTGCGATGGTGCGTTGTGGGGCGGTGTCTGCTGCTCTCCTGACGGCGGTGGGGAGGAGGAAGGTCTCCAATGTGATGTTTCAAACTGGGCTTCTCCCTCCCGATGTGCAGCGCTTCTAAGATTCGCAAACGACGTAGATCGGGTGCTTTGGTCAATAACCTCGAAGTTACCGACGATGTCGCTGTGTCGGATTCTTTTATTATGGACAGTCCTTGCATGATTACATACTGCTCCTTCCTGCGCGTGAAAGGAGATCCTCACTTGGAGAGGCGCATTGACGTTATCCCGATGTAAGTTCCGAGGCATCCTCGGATTGGGCACGTGTATCTGTAAATGACGTTCGTCCTCTTCAAGGGATCCTGCAACGGTGCGGGGTTATTTTTCATAATAAGACTGCATGTTTTTTTACTTGTATAAAATATGATCAAGTTGATCTGCTTGTTGTTGTCGGTCGGGGAAACGTGATTCCTGATTATTTCCCGTAGGGCTCGCTCGTCTTCTTTATATCGCCGATGGAAGGTGCCCTTGTAGAAAAAATTAATTTTCTGCTGGGGGTCTGGGCGGGGTTCCTTTGTAGGTAATCATTTTTCCATGCTCTTCCTGAAGACGTTCTGGATGCTTCGGTTGGTGTGTCCGTTGTTTACTAGGACCTGGGCTGCACGTTCCATCTCCTTATGGGTGTCTGCCCATGTTGAACAATGGGAAAGAGCTCTCCTGACGTAGGCGCTGATGGTGGTGTCCTTATAGCGTTCAGGGCATTCACTCTCGCCGTTCAGACACATTCCCAGGTTCGTGGGCTTCGTGTAAACCCTTGTAGCGAACGCACCCTCCTTCTGTTCAACCAGGACGTCCAGGAAGGGAAGACGGCCATCACGGCTATATTCGATGGTAAATCGAATATAGCCGTGATGGTCGTCTTCCCTTCCTGGACGTCCTGGTTGAACAGAAGGAGGGTGCGTTCGCTACAAGGGTTTACACGAAGCCCACGAACCTGGGAATGTGTCTGAACGGCGAGAGTGAATGCCCTGAACGCTATAAGGTTAATGTAGTTTATTCAAATAGAATACCAAATGTCAACTGCAATAAGATGGTTCATTAAGAATCTTTTCTTAACTCTAGAACACAGTTTTTCAACTTTAGATCTAGATTTAATGGTCAGACAAACAATAACTTAACCAATGAAAAAGGGAGTACTCAGAATAATTTCGATAATAATCTTGGTAATATGAATAGTAATCAGAAGTCTTAGTCTAAGATGACTAACTCTGAAAGTCATTTTCGAGTAAGAAACCTTCAATGAATCATCAAAATAAGTAGAAAGATGACCAAAACGCCCATCAAAGTAAGTCAAGCATTAATGATATGCAAGAGCAATTTTCTATACTAATGAGTCAAATCTCCAAAGCAAAATAGCCAAGACAGTAACAACTCCACAAAGATTTCTGGAGATGTGGTTATCTTCATTCATCCACAGAAGAGGCTGGAAAATAGATGTTTAGTACTGGAAGATTTCTGTGACGAAGAGCATGAAAGGCAAGTATATGAAAGTTATATTAGTTTTCATGTAATACTTCAGATTGCCACTGATCCTGATGTTATGTTTATACAGCAGAATATTCCTGGACATTGAAGGTCCTTGCAACATAAAGGATGCGAAAATAAATATCTTTTTATGGATTTTCCAATAAGAGAAACTGAATTAGAGCTTATTGTTATTATAACAATATATTAAGTGTTGTTGGTACACAGAATCTAAGTAAAATTTGGTAGATAATTTTATTGTTATCAGTAACGTAGTTATATATTTCATTATTAAACTGGGATGCCCATTGATGCCTTACAAGGACATAGTTATGTTGCCAGCCAAATGAGGAGTGGTGATTAAAGGTAAATATTTCAAGTCTTCACGCGCTCTTCAAGAAAGTTCAGACATAAAGTCTTCTGTTCCTGAGGATAATATTACTCAGGATGATGAGCCAATGAGTATTTTGTTCTGTTCCAGAGATAAATAATACAGTTAAGATAAGATTTTTTCTCAGCTGATTGTCAGTGAACACAGGTGCTTTAACCTAATATTCAATTTCCTGTTGTAGGTGTCAATAAAAAAGGTGTTTTACATGGGTTTTGATAAGTTATACACATATGACTGGATGCGAAGGTATTTCAATCATAGAATGACAATGTAATGTTAATCAGGCCTCAAATATGAGAAGTGAGGCAGTCCTAAAAAAAAGCTATCAGCGATAAATCAGTCATCAAAAATCTTAGTAAGATGCAAGGGATAAATTTTAAAACTAAGATAATCTTAGTAATCCTGATAATATTCTTAGGAAAACGAATGTTATTAATTAACATCAAATTAGGCTGTGGGATCCTAACAAGGCATCTATGTTCTGTTATACAGGCTTCTTGTGAAATTCCAGAATGAAATAGCTAATGAATTTGATTAGCTGCTGGAGGAAAAAACGATTAAAAACTTGAATTGCCCTTATCACTTTCCTAGCTCAACCTTGATGGAGGGACGATTCCGGATTGTTTCCATGTGACGATTATGGATGACATTTTTACAGCACTGAATAATCATAAGCAATCACTTCTGTTGATTTATTGACAGGTATCCATTAGATAACACTGGAGAACACTAAAAAGTACACTGCTGTCAGGACTCCTAACGCCCACTTGAGTTTTTGAGAATGCCATTTGGGCTGTAATGCCCACCTGTTACCTTCACCAGAATAAATGTACCAGAATGATAATTTATACTTTCAGTGATATGTTGGGGACATCCCTCTCTTACCTATATGGATGATCTAGTCGTCTTTTTTCTGGTGGAAACTTCGCATAGCAGGACAGAGTTGCAACAATGTCCCTCTAGATCTGAATGTATGTTATATTCTTGTTCCTGGAACAGGGGAATGATTCTAAACTTATTACGATTATAAACTCCTTGCAATGTCCAAAGGATGTATCCCCTTTTAAGAAGTTATTTAGTGAACATTACTGCATTGTTGATATATTTCATGTGGGAATCTATTAAAAAGACCAGACAGTTTATGAATGCTGGTACAGTCAAGTTGTGCCCAGAAGTTGAATGAAAATTGTTGTTACTTGGCTGTATATGCATATGCTGAATGCTCACCATAGGTTTGTTACTATGCATGACGAAGACAGAAATGTGTTTTGTAGGTATGATGTTTTCGTAAAAAAAAGAAAAAAAAAAAAAAAAAAAAAAAAGGGGGGGAAATTAAGAAACCTGTTGAAATGCAAAGACCTTTCGTCAAGATATCTCCTTTCAAGAAGAATACTGCAGAAGAGAGTCCACATGTGTTTTATAGTTGTTTTATATGGTATCATGGAATTCTGAAAATGTTTGATTTCAGACTCGAGAGGAGAGTTCAGCAATGCTTTACTGAAAGCTCCCTGCGCATGTATGAATACCCTATAACTAAACCCTTGGTTCATCATCCCAGGTCGAATGGACATGCCAAGAAAGTTAGAACCAAGATTTTTCTGTTTAATTAAGTCACATGGGTGGCATGGATCTGACCTGGGACTTTACAATCACTGCACAGTTATGAGCACAATTAGTTTGAATTTCCACCAGTCTATTAAATTTCAGAGAACCTACACCTGGGTCCATTGAGAACTATCATTTAAATGACAAACATGAAGTTGGTGATAAAACACGTGTCAAGTTACACATTTAAAAAGGCAATTAATTACAAGTTTGTTCCATTATTTGATGATCCATTTCAAGCCCTTGGAATTGTTAAGCGCCAGAGTTAGAATTTAAATCAGCCAAATGATTTATGGATTGGTCATCATTCAAAAACATCTTCTGCTCTCATTCTTCTATCCTAGCATACCCACATCGCTATCACATTTTTTTCTTCTCTCCGCGCCTAGTATTACCCAGGCAGTTCTCAAGCTAATGCAACTGTACTCTTTCACTTATCCCAAGATTCTTCTTGGCCTACTCCTCACATAGCTCTACACCTCACATAGCTCTACACCTCACATAGCTCTACACCTTACAGCTGCCCAAAAAACAATCAACCATTTTCCTACCCTCTATGGCACACTTTGGAAAGTTGCAGCTCCCTCAGCTTTAAGAAGTCATCTGCTGTTGATTTTATCACACCACAACCATGTACACTGAAAACCCCAAGGTTACATTACCGATTTAATCTTCTCGTGACCATTAAATATACACATGGAATAAAGCTGCAGACCCCATGCCATTTGTCATATAGTGACTACTTCCACCATATAAGGTGGTCATGTGATTGCCATTGCCTTCATGTGAAGAGGCTCATCAAGCCACTTTGGGGTATTTCATCCCAACTTTTCTCTATTTATTCCCTTATCTTGAGATATATTATAATTGCATCCTAATCATTGACGATTCCCACGGTAAATCGCTTCCAAAACTCACTACTTGTGTGTTAGCAGAGCACTGTCAGGAGATTGACCTGGATACTACGGTAGTCAATGACCTGTAGAGTTAGTGTCATCTGCCAGTTAGGGGATATACCTCTCCAAAGGGGCTCGTACCTCGATGCTAAGCGCTCTTCGGCTTCAGTATAATAATGTTGCATTAGAATTACAATCATTTTTCACTTTCTACGGTGGCAGTGACCAGGTAGTAGAATATTGAGTACTACCACTGTGGTAGAATTCAGATTTATCAGACTTGCACATACATTAAGCCACACACGCACATGATATATGGGGTAGCCTATATATGTAATATATATATGTATATATAATATTCTTCCTAAAAAATATATATATATATATATATATATTATACATTTTGTAAAAAAACACGGGAGCATATACAATTCAATATCATGAATTTTACACAAATTTTCCCCAAAAAATTATTAATGAAAAGGCGAAAGAAATATAAATATATATATATATCAAGCAAGAGAAAGAGGGAGAGAGAATATCGAACCAGAATGAGAGAGAGAGAGAGAGATAGAGAGAGAGAGAGAGAGAGAGACAGACAGAGTACAGAGAGAGAGAGAGAGAGAGAGAGAGAGAGAGAGAGAGAAAGAAATAATAACTATATACATGTGGGACTAGTTTATTAGTTGTTCATTTATTTTAAGGTCTTTCATAAACATCTTACAAATATATGGGTCCAAATGGTACATTCCCAGACTAAGATTTAGGTTGTTTTTATCAGTGATTTGTATAATTGATAATGTATATTTATTTATCTTTACTTACAAAAAGATACTTTATTTAGGAAATATAAACCTAACACCAATCGTCCCAGTGTCCTCAATTGAGGAAAGCTTGAAAACGTGATTTGATACCCCTTTATCCCTGCGTCCTCATTTGAGGACAGCTTATTGTAAGCTTACCATTATAAATAGATTTTTTCTCTCTACTTCATATGTATTCTTAACCCTTATATATATAATATTTTGCAAAAAATTCCAGAATTTCATAAAATACAAAAGTTGGGATTTAATGGGTTAAATAGTTATATTTCAGTTCCAATACTGACTTTCAGCTTTGACCCTTGAACTGAACCAGAAAAATTTTAAAGTTATTTCGCCTCAAAATCAATGTTGATTGTGGCTTTGGTTTATACAATTTAATATCATGAATTTTACACAAATTTTCCCCAAAAAATTATTATTAATGAAAAGACGAAAGAAAATATAAATATATATATATCGAGCAAGAGAAAGAGGGAGATTGAATATCGAACCAGAGAGAGAGAGAGAGAGAAGAGAGAGAGAGAGAGAGAGAGGAGAGACAGGACAGACGACAGACAGACTAGACAGCAGACAGACAGAGAGAGAGAGAGAGAGAGAGAGAGGAAGAAATAATAACTATATACATGTGGGACTAATTTATTAGTTGTTCATTTATTTTGAGGTCCTTTCATAAACATCTTACAAAATAATATGGGTCCAAATGGTACATTCCCAGACTAAGATTTAGGTTGTTTTTATTAGTGATTTGTATAATTGCCGATTCCAGTAAATTTCTTGAAACATAATCATTAGATCTAGCAATTACCGAGGTATCACCCCAATTAATACAATGAGATTTTTCACTCAGATGGATAAACAGTGCATTTGAAGTCTGGGCTGTTCTAACTGAATACATATGCTGCTTAATATGTACACATAAATTTTTACTTGACTGACCAACGTAAAACGATGGGCAATCCTTACAAGGAATTTTGTAAATTATGTTGTTATTTGTTACCGGACTATTTTTAATTAGCATATATTGAATGGTATTGTTATAAGAGAACACTACATTAACATTAAACGATTTAAATATTGATTTTATGGTTTCAAATCCACGAAAGTAAGGTAAGCTAAGTTATGTATTTGTGACTGCAGATTTATTTTTAATGGAGAATATTACCAACAAATATTTGGTATGGCCATGGGTAACCCTTTATTACCTCTCCTTTCAAACTTATATATGGAATTTTTTGAGAGACAACACCTCCCGAATATCACACTTACCCCCATAAAATGGTACCGATATGTCGATGATATCTTAGTAGTCTTACCTGTTGGTATCGATGTAAATGATTTACTGTCTAGATTGAATAATTTAGTGCCATCCATAAAATCCACTGTTGAAATTGAAAATAACAATGTCCTCCCTTTCCTTGATGTATTAATACATAGAGAATCTTTCCAATGCAAATTCAGTATTTATAGAAAACCCACAAATAATTTAACATATGTACATTTTTATTCTGGCCACCATCTTAATATTAAAATTTCAATTTTTTCTTCTATGTTCCTATGCGCTTTGCGTATCACGAGTCCACAATATCTGGACCAAGAAAGAATGCATAAAAAAGATAGGAAACGATCTCTGCTACCCACCTCATTTAATTGATTTATGTTATCAAAAAAGCTCACAAAAAGTTTTATAGTGTTGCTATTAATGATGAAAAAGAAATGCCTAAAAATGTACTTAGCTTACCTTACTTTCATGGATTTGAAACCATAAAATCAATATTTAAATCGTTTAATGTTAATGTAGTGTTCTTTTATAACAATACCATTAAAGATATGCTAATTAAGAATAGTCCCGTAACAAATAACATCATTTACAAAATTCCTTGTAAGGATTGCCCATCGTTTTACGTTGGTCAGTCAAGTAAAAATTTATGTGTACGTATTAAGCAGCATATGTATTCAGTTAGAACAGCCCAGACTTCAAATGCACTGTTTATCCATCTGAGTAAAAAATCTCATTGTATTAATTGGGGTGATACCTCGGTAATTGCTAGATCTAATGATTATGTTTCAAGAAATTTACTGGAATCGGCAATTATACAAATCACTAATAAAAACAACCTAAATCTTAGTCTGGGAATGTACCATTTGGACCCATATATTTGTAAGGTGTTTATGAAAGACCTTAAAATAAATGAACAACTAATAAATTAGTCCCACATGTATATAGTTATTATTTCTCTCTCTCTCTCTCTCTCTTCTCTCTCTCTCTCTCTCTCTCTCTCTCTCTCTCTCTCTCTCTCTCTCTCTCTCTCTGGTTCGATATTCTCTCTCCCTCTTTCTCTTGCTCGATATATATATATATATATATATATATATATATATATATATATATATATATATATATATATATATATATATATATATATATATATATATTTATATTTTCTTTCGTCTTTTCATTAATAATAATTTTTTTGGGGAAAATTTGTGTAAAATTCATGATATTAAATTGTATATGCTCCCGTGTTTTTTCAAAATGTACTGTTTTCTGGAAGAAAAACTTGTTTACTGCGTGTATCCTTCAAGGTGTGGCTACCCTCAGGCGGCTCCTCCTTTCTGTAGAGTGAGAATCGCCCTTATTGCTAATCTTGTAGTGTCAGTTTGGATATTAAGCCTTCTTTTGACCATGTTGTTCTCTGTAAAATCAGTTTGCCTTCTGTAAAGGGTCCGAACAGGACCGAAAGTACTCGGCTATCTGGTTTTTTTCATTTTTTCCTTCGTGGCAAAAAACCTTTATTTATACATAGCATCATGTTTTATATACTTTGTGATCAAGTTATTCATATATATATATACATGTGAGTGTGTGGCTGAATGTATGTGCAAGTCCGATAAATCTGAATTCTACCACAGTTTAAGTACTCAATATTCTACTACCTGGTCACTGCCGACGTAGAAAGTGAAAAATGATCATAATTCTAATGCAACATTATTATACTAAAGACAAGGTGCGCTTAGTATCGAGGTGCGAGCCCCTAGAGAGGGAATATCCCCTAACTGGCAGATGACCCTAATAAACTGAAAAAGAAGATCTTAAGAATGAAATAATTACATAAATTTGAGGAGAAGAGTGAACTTTAGGGGCTCAGAATCCGAGCCCATTGCCCTCCTTTCTTAATATCTCCCCAGAGAGAACACCTGGATGCACCTAATGTACACCATGCTGGTAGTAGGTTAACCACGGATGCTTTTAGAACTGTACCTATTCCAAGCCTTCTGACAAGCTACCTTTAGATCTTCATCTTCAATCTTTCATTGCATGATATTGGTATAGATTGCAAAGACCCCCCAAACATTAGCCTTTCAGACAGATATAAGAGAAGAGCATTTTATGCATCAAGAATCACACCCTAGATCTCTACAACTCTATGGATGTAGGCGAAGCACATTTTTAATAATCTTCATATTGACAGGAATGAGGTGCTTCTATTCACAATAACAACCACAACCAACTCTACGATAAGGAGGCCCTTGCCATTCTTTCATAGAAATCATTGCCATACATGATCCAGGAGACCCTTCTTCCACCCACCAAGAGGTCAACAGCAAGGCATTCCCCTGGGATAGCCCTTCATGAGCAGGATTCCCAGGACTTAGCACCAGCCAATCAGTACCTTTGGTGCTTGGCCAGATGCTCTCAGGTGAATCAGGCCACTCTGAGTCAGCAGAAAGAGCTTGCGGTTCTGGTCATCCAATTAGAAAATTCCTGAAAACTATGTAGTCAAGCATGCGGGTATAAGTTAGACATAGGTACTTTTACTTTTACCTCTGGCATCATTTGCCTTTCTTAAATGGTATAATGAACTACCAAAGCGCTAAGGAAAATGAATGAAGTTCGGACAACTTGTATATAATTTAGCTGCTGCTACAAAAGACTCATTCATGATACTGAGAAGTTGCAATATAAGATAAATGGCTTCAGGATAGCCATTCCAAATTTTTTATTAGGCAAGGAGAAATAGAAAAGGAAACACTAGAGTACAAGTCCTCAAGTATATTTGTCACACACACACTTACAACCTGCTTATTTCAGTTCATTCTTAAATACACCAATGAAACAAGATAATCTGCTAGCAGCACAAAACTTACAAGTAACCATGCAGTTTGTCAGACATATTTACTAATCAGGTTTAGTATTAAGAGTTTTCCCTTGGCTATCTTTCTAGACTTTAGAATTGAATAATCTGTGATAAGTAGTACTAATTAGTTTAGTTAAGGTAGAAGTGATACAGATTTACTGTTAGTTGTT
>NC_061092.1:72687763-72697763 GCF_015104395.2 Macrobrachium nipponense
ACCAACTGTCGAGGGATACACCTGTACCGCAAATAAAATGCCGGATCTGCAACAGCTTCAGATGGGAAAGACAACGTACTATTTATATTTCATTTTAATGCAGGAGGAAAGAAAGAGTTTGGATTTATGAGTACTCTTGCATTCAACAAAAAATTGCTTCAGTTAAAGAATTGTTGCATTACTATAGACAGTTGTTATTAGGAAGAGATGCGTCAAACAGTGTAACTTCATCTGAAGCTTGATTCCTGATACCAACAGCCCACGCTGTCACTATAAACCTGAGTTCATCTAAAGCAGTGGTTCTTCAAACTGGATGGCATCAGCAATTTCAATGGGAGGCGGAAGACCTTGGGGAAAAATGTATAATCCCCAGAAAATTTTTTAAGTTATCACCACCCCCCCCCCCCCCCCACCCCCACCCCAAAAATCAATGTTGATTGTGGCTTAGGTTTATAAACTGCAATTGTTGGTGTCACTAAATCCTTGATAAACAATTAGAAAGAGTTCAACCGTGCAAGTGAATATGAAATTTTTCATTAACAACATTGCAAATAATTGCCAATTAAATGCATGATAATTGTACAAGTAAAAGTCTGCTTCACAACACCCTTGATTAGCCACAATGCTCAACATGACATCAATAGAAATGCTTTCACGATTCACTTAGATTTAGCAATTCAGAGCATAAGTACTTTACCAGAAATTATTACTAAAAAACAAAACAAAAACAAAAATCTTAAAAATTCAAAGCAAACATTATTGTAAGAAGTTTGCCAACAATGAAATAGAAAAATTTTATTTATTTATATCAGAATACTGAGAAAGAACAGACATAATAATCTCTGGTGAGGTTACTTTTGGAGTTTAATCTCTCTGCTGGATTGTCCGAGGACCACCTGTTTAGGGCCTACCAGTCTGTTTGTTAGCAGAATCACATGTTCATTCAGTCTCCATGGAAACCTTTACACTTATTAGCACTGGTGAGAAATTCGTCCAATACAAGATACAGAAAAAATAGTGAATCAGCTTTGATGACTCTGTAAAGGCTTTCCTCAGTTATGTACTAGTGATGAATGTCTTTAGGGGAGAAGCTAGTCCAATGTGACAGATCAGAGGTCCAGGCCGGACATACTTGTTGGTCTCATTTTCATATTTATTCATTATATTAGTAATTTCTTATTGCTGCTTAACCCATATTTCGTGGTTTCACAGCTTATTAGATGCCTGCTTGCTGGTGGTAGCTTTCATACTGATAAATAGTAAAAGTGATGAATGCACTAGCAGACAAGTCTACATAGCTTGGCCCTTGATGATCAAAGGATTAGGTCATAGGTTTTGACTGCTGAACATTTATAGCCAGCTGAATATTTGGGGCATCTTTTCTCATGTCGATAATAGCAATTATTCTATAAAAGCTTAACTTGAAGATCAAGGGTCGCGGTCACAGAACTTGTTATATTCTAAAGGTCATTAATGATTTCATGAGCCAATTACATGCTTCGCCATGTGGACTTTCGAAAATTAACAAAATCTGAAAAGACACAAAAACTGCAGTATAGGTCAACCTGAACATTAAATAATTTAACAATTTACAGTAAATCTGTATCACTTCTACCCTAACTAAACTAATTAGTACTACTTATCACAGATTATTCAATTCTAAAGTCTAGAAAGATAGCCAAGGGAAAACTCTTAATACTAAACCTGATTAGTAAATATGTCTGACAAACTGAATGGTTACTTGTAAGTTTTGTGCTACTAGCAGATTATCTTGTTTCATTGGTGTACTTAAGAATGAACTGAAATAAGCAGGTTGTAAGTGTGTGTGTGTGACAAATATACTTGAGGACTTGTACTGTAGTGTTTTCTTTTCCATTTCTCCTTGCCTAATAAAAAATTTGGAACGGCTATCCGGAAGCCATTTATTTTATATTGCAACTTCTCAGTATCATGAATGAGTCTTTTGTAGCAGCAGCTAAATTATATACAAGTTGTCCGAACTTCATTCATTTTCTTTAGTGCTTTGGTAGTTCATTATACCATTTACAAAAGGCAAATGATGCCAGGGGTAAAAGTAAAAGTACCTATGTCTAACTTATACCCGCATGCTTTACTACATAGTTTTCAGGAATTTTCTAATTGGATGACAAGGGCCTCCCTATCATAGAGTTGGTTGTGGTTGTTATTGTGAATAGAAGCACCTCATTCCTGTCAATATGAAGATTATTAAAAATGTGCTTCCCCTACATCCGTAGAGTTGTAAAGATCTAGGGTGTGATTCATGATGCAGAAAATGCTCTTCGCTTATATCTGTCTGAAAGGCTAATGTTTGGGAGGTCTTTGCAATCTATACCAATATCAAGCAATGGAAGATTGAAAATGAAGATCTAAAGGTAGCTTGTCAGAAGGCTTGGAATAGGTACAGTTCTGAAAGCATCCGTGGCTAACCTACTACCAGCATGGTGTACATAAGGTGCATCCAGGTGTTCTCTCTGGGGAGATATTAAGAAAGGAGGACAATGGGCTCAAATTCTGAGCCCCTAAAGTTCACTCTTCTCCAAATTTAGTAATTATTTCTTCTTAAAGATTCTTCTTTTTCAGTTTCTTAGTATCTGCCAGTTAGGGATATTCCCTCTCTAGGGGCTCGCCACCTCGATACTAAGCGCACCTTGTCTTTAGTATAATAATGTTGCATTAGAATTACAATCATTTTTCACTTTCTAACGGCGGCAGTGACCAGGTAGTAGAATATTGAGTACTACCACTTATGGTAGAACTCAGATTTAGTGGGCTTGCACATCATTAGCCACCACACACGCATGTATAGATATATATATATATATATATATAATATATATATATATATATATATATATATATTGTATGTTTTTGTGTGTGTATGTGGCTGAATGTATGTGCAAGTCCGATAAATCTGAATTCTACCACAGTGGTAGTATTCAATATTCTACTACCTGGTCACTGCTGCCGTAGAAAGTGAAAAATTATTGTAATTCTAATGCAACATTATTATACTGAAGCCGAAGAGCGCTTAGGCATCGAGGTACGAGCCCCTTGGAGAGGTATATCCCCTAACTTGGCAGATGGACACTAACTCTACAGGTCATTGACTACCGTAGTATCCAGGTCAATCTCCTTACAGTGCTCTGCTAACACACAAGTAGTGAGTTTTGGAAGCGATTTACCGTGGGAATCGTCAATGATTAGGATGCAATTATAATATCTCTCAAGATAAGGGAATAAATAGAGAAAAGTTGGGATGAAATACCCCAAAGTGGCTTGATGAGCCTCTTCACATGAAGGCAATGGCAATCACATGACCACCTTATATGGTGGAAGTAGTCACTATATGACAAATGGCATGGGGTCTGCAGCTTTATTCCATGTGTATATTTAATGGTCACAAGAAGATTAAATCGGTAACGTAACCTTGGGGTTTTCAGTGTACATGGTTGTGGTGTGAAGAAATCAACAGCAGATGACTTCTTAAAGCTGAGGGAGCTGCAACTTTCCAAAGTTGATTGTTTTTTGGCAGCTGTAAGGTGTAGAGCTATGTGAGGTGTAGAGCTATGTGAGGAGTAGGCCAAGAAGAATCTTGGGATAAGTGAAAGAGTACAGTTGCATTAGTCTGAGAAGTACCTGGGTAATACTAGGCGCGGAGAGAAGAAAAAGATGTGATAGCGATGTGGATATGCTAGGATAGAAGAATGAGACCAGATGTTTTTGAATGATGACCAATCCATAAATCATTAGGCTGATTTAAATTCTAACTCTGGCGCTTAACAATTCCAAGGACTTGAAATGGACCATCAAATAATGGAACAAATTTGTAATTAATTGCCTTTTTAAATGTGTAACTTGACACGTGTTTTATCACCAACTTCATGTTTGTCATTTAAATGATAGTTCTCAATGGACCCAGGTGTAGGTTCTCTGAAATTTAATAGACTGGTGGAAATTCAAACTAATTGTGCTCATAACTGTGCAGTGATTGTAAAGTCCCAGGTCAGATCCATGCCACCCATGTGACTTAATTAAACAGAAAAAATCTTGGTTCTAACTTTCTTGGCATGTCCATTCGACCTGTGATAATGAACCAAGGGTTTAGTTATAGGGTATTCATACATGCGCAGGGAGCTTTCAGAAAAGCATTGCTGAACTCTCCTCTCGAGTCTGAAATCAAACATTTTCAGAATTCCATGATACCATATAAAACAACTATCAAACACATGTGGACACTCTTCTGCAGTATTCTTCTTGAAAGGAGATATCTTGACGAAAGGTCTTTGCATTTCAACAGGTTTCTTAATATTCCTTTTTTTTTTTTTTTTTTTTTTTTTTTTTTTTTTTGTTACGAAAACATCATACCTACAAAACACACTTCTGTCTTCCTCATACATAGTAACAAACTTATGGTGAGCATTCAGCATATGCATATACAGCCGAGTAACAACAATTTTCATTCAACTTCTGGGCACAACTTGACTGTACCAGCATTCATAAACTGTCTGGTCTTTCTAATAAATTCCCAACATGAAATATATCAACAATGCAGTAATGTTCACTAAATAACTTCTTAAATAAGGGGAATACATCCCTTTTGGACATGTTGCAAGGAGATTTATCAATCGTAATAAGTTTAGAATCATTCCCCTGTTCCAGGAACAAGAGTATAACATATATTCAGATCTAGAGGGACATTGTTGCAACTCTGTCCTGCTATGCGAAGTTTCCACCATTAAGATCCGGTCATTCAGCCATTTAGGATCAATATGGTTATTTAAAGATGGATTATGAGGTAAAACATTGGTAAAACTGTTAGCCTTTCCTGACATGTAATTCATCTTAGCAAGAATCTCCTGAATAATCGTATGCCAAAGTGTGTATTCAGAACTGAACAGAAAACATTAGAAAAAATCATACAGTAGCCTGTGACCAGTACAAATGTTTACCTCAGAGCCAAAATTCACAAACTTGAAATTACATGTAGGTTTTTCATCATTAACTGAAAATGTATACTCACTTGCCTTACTTTACTTGAATAATAGCAATCAGATGTAGCTTGTTGTCGTTCCATTAGAACAAAACCCCTCCAACCTCAAAATGATCAGTTGCAACAGTAAATAGGATAAATTGTTCAGAACAACCAGAAAATATAGACTAGTGGGGACAACAATTTTTGTTTGAGTATCTCTGAAGCTAATTCCCATTCCATGCCCCATTTAAAATCAAAGGTACTCTTCATTAAATCACTAAATTGAACCACAATCACCAAATAATGGTACACTAACATATGATGATAACCAGCTATACCTAAACTGTGGTTCCCAAGCAGACATCTTATCGTGAACCATATTTAAACCATCTTTTGAGACAACAATTCCCAAATAAACTAATTCACCATTAAAGAAATCACATTTGTAGAGCTAAATCTCCAAATGTTCTCAGCCTCAATCTCTGTAAAAACCACAATTCTTTTTTCTAAGATTTTCCCCGAAGGAGTCAGAAAAAAGACGACTAGATCATCCATATAGGTAAGAGGGATGTCCCCAACATATCACCGAAAGTATAAATTATCATTCTGGTACATCTATTCTGGTGAAGGTAACAGGTGGGCATTACAGCCCAAATGGCATTCTCAAAAACTCAAGTGGGCGTTAGGAGTCCTGACAGCAGTGTACTTTTTAGTGTTCTCCAGTGTTATCTAATGGATACCTGTCAATAAATCAACAGAAGTGATTGCTTATGATTATTTAGTTCTGTAAAAATGTCATCCATAATCGTCACATGGAAACAATCCGGAATCGTCCCTCCATCAAGGTTGAGCTAGGAAAGTGATAAGGGCAATTCAAGTTTTTAATCGTATCTTCCTCCAGCAGCTAATCAAATTCATTAGCTATTTCATTCTGGAATTTCACAAGAAGCCTGTATGACAGAACATAGATGCCTTGTTAGGATCCCACAGCCTAATTTGATGTTAATTAATAACATTCGTTTTCCTAAGACCATTATCAGGATTACTAAGATTATCTTGGTGCTTCTGTGGCAGGTTTTAAAATTTATCCCTTGCATCTTACTAAGACTTTTGATGACTGATTTATCGCTGATAGCTTTTAGGACTGCCTCACTTCTCATATTTGAGGCCTGATTAACCTTACATTGTCATTCTATGATGAAATACCTCAGCATCCATCATATGTGTATACTTATTCAAAACCCATGTAAAACATTCTTCATTGACACTACAACAGGAAATTGAATATTAGGTTAAAGCACCTGTGTTTCACTGACAATCAGCTGAGAAAAAATCTTATCTTAACTGTATTATTTATCTCTGGAACAGAACAAAATACTCATTGGCTCATCATCCTGAGTAATATTATCCTCAGGAACAGAACACTTTATGTCTGAACTTTCTTGAAGAGCGCGTGAAGACTTTAAAAATTTACCTTTAATCACCACTCCTCATTTGGCTGGCAACATAACTATGTCCTTGTAAGGCATCAATGGGCATCCCAGTTTAACAATGAAATACATAACTACGTTACTGATAACAATAAAATTATCTACCAAATTTTACTCACAGATTCTGTGTACCAACAACACTTAATATATTGTTATAATAACAATAAGCTCTAATTCAGTTTCTCTTATTGGAAAATCCATAAAAAGATATTTGTTTTCGCATCCTTTATGTTGCAAGGACCTTCAATGTCCAGGAATATTCTGCTGTATAAACATAACATCAGGATCAGTGGCAATCTGAAGTATTACATGAAAACTAATATAACTTTTATATACTTGCGTTTCATGCTCTTCGTCACAAAAATCTTCCAGTACTAAACATCTATTTTCCAGCCTCTTCTGTGGATGAATGAAGATAACCACATCTCCAGAAATCTTTGTGGAGTTGTTACTATCTTGGCTATTTTGCTTTGGAGATTTGACTCATTAGTATAGAAAATTGCTCTTGCATATCATTAATGCTTGACTTACTTTGATGGGCGTTTTGGTCATCTTTCTACTTATTTTGATGATTCATTGAAGGTTTCTTACTCGAAAATGACTTTCAGAGTTAGTCATCTTAGACTAAGACTTCTGATTACCATTCATATTACCAAGATTATTATCGAAATTATTCTGAGCACTCCCTTTTTCATTGGTTAAGTTATTGTTTGTCTGACCATTAAATCTAGATCTAAAGTTGAAAACTGTGTTCTAGAGTTAAGAAGAAATTCTTAATGAACCATCTTATTGCAGTTGACATTTGGTATTCTATTTGAATAAACTACATTAACCTGGCGAGTAGTATCTGCCGAATTGGTAATCAGGACAAATGAATGAGTTCCCGCACTCGTCTGCATTTGGCAAATAACTGGAAATCCTATCTAATTAAATATCAAAGTATCTAGATAATCAATCACTGTTTAGTTAGTGTTTAGTGACTGTATGCAAAAGAAGTCTTGTAATTTACAGGAACCATTTATACTAGACACTGCTTAGATTCAAGATTAGATGCTTAGACCTTTTGACCACAATGGTTGGCGTTCTTTGGCCAACCTGTTTTTGTAAGGTCATTTTTCTCTGTGAAATTTTGGATTAATCCATTAATAATAATAATAATAATAATAATAATAATAATAATAATAATAATAATAATAATAATAATAATAAAATACAAAAGAGCAAAGTAACAAGGACTGAAGGGATAAAGCTACCAGAGGGGAGCAACATCAAACACATAGATGAGACGGGATACAAATACCTGGGAATAATGGAAGGAGGGGATATAAAACACCAAGAGATGAAGCACACGATCAGGAAAGAATATATGCAGAGACTCAAGGCGATACTCAAGTCAAAACTCAACGCCGGAAATATGATAAAGGCCGTATACACATGGGCAGTGCCAGTAATCAGATACAGTGGAGGAATAGTGGAATGGACGAAGGCAGAACTCCGCAACATAGACCAGAAAACTAGGAAACATATCACAATACACAAAGCATTACACCCAAGAGCAAATACGGACAGACTATACATAACACGAAAGGAAGGAGGGAGAGGACTACTAAGCATAGAGTACTGCGTCAACATTGAGAACAGAGCACTGGGGCAATATCTGAAAACCAGTGAAGACGAGTGGCTCAAGAGTGCTTGGGAAGAAGGACTGATAAAAGTAGATGAAGACCCAGAATTATAGAGACCGGAGAATGACAAACAGAACAGAGGAATGGCACAACAAACCAATGCACGGAGAATACATGAGACAGACTAAAGAACTGGCCAGCGACGACACATGGCAATGGTTACAGAGGGGAGAGCTCAAGAAGGAAACTGAAGGAATGATAACAGCGGCACACGATCAGGCCCTAAGAACCACATATATCCAAAGAACGATAGACGGAAATAACATCTCTCCCATATGTAGGAAGTGCAATACGAAAAATGAGACCATAAAACACATAGCACGAATGTCCGGCACTTGCACAGAACCAGTACAAAAAGAGGCATGATTCAGTGGCAAAAGCCCTCCACTGGAGCCTGTGCAAGAAACACCAGCTACCTTGCAGTAATAAGTGGTACGAGCATCAACCTGAAAGAGTGATAGAAAACGATCAGGCAAAGATCCTCTGGGACTATGGTATCAGAACAGATAGGGTGATGCGTGCAAATAGACCAGCGTGACGTTGATTGACAAAATCAAGAAAGAAAGTATCACTCATTGATTGTCGCAATACCATAGGACAGAGTTGAAGAGAAAAAAGAAAGGGAAAAAAATGGAGTATCAAAGACCTGAAAAATAAGAAATAAGAAGGATATGGGATATGCCAGTGGGAAATTGTACCCATAATCATAGGAGCACTAGGCACGATCCCAAGATCCCTGAAAAGGAATCTGGAAAAACTAGAGGCCGAAGTAGCTCCAGGACTCATGCAGAAGAGTGTGATCCTAAACGGCTCACATAGTAAGAAGAGTGATGGACTCCTAAGGAGGCAGGATGTAACCTGGAACCCCACACTATAAATACCACCCAGTCGAATTGGAAGACTGTGATAAACACCCCCCCAAAAAAAACAAAATAAATAAATAAATAATAACAATAATAATACCAGCAACACTAATAATAATAATAAAAGAAGTAAAAATAACAATATTAATAGTAATAATAACAATATGATAATGATAAGAATAACAAAGTTAAAATAAAATAATAGTGAAAAGATTAATAGTAATAACATCCAGCAAGCCACCATGAAAGTTTCATTCAAATACATGAATAATTAGATAACTAAATAACACCTCGAAATTGACATACCCTTCTTCCATTTCAGGTAACAAATTTGGCCGTGGCACTTGGCATGGTCAGGGGCCATTTTGTTGGCATTTCCGAGTTAAGTTGCCATATCGCTATATATTCTTGATTTCTATAGAATTTGTGATATTCTGGTAGATTTCCATGCATAAATATCATATTTTTATACTAGTTACATGATTTTAAGGATAGAAGAAAATTTTTCCTGGTGAAACTAGGTGGTCCATAAATGACCTTTACATTGGATTAATTTTTTAGGGTCAGATTTTTTTATGGCTGGAAAATAATGTTCAAACATCCAGAGAGCCACCATAATAGTTTTATGCAAATCCACGCATAATTAGATAAGTAAATAATACATTGAAATTTACATTTCATTCCTCCATTTCAGGTGGTAGATGTGTCCGTCAGAGTAGGTGTCGACCTCGGCCATTTTGTTAGCATATCCGAAAGGTAAGTTGCCATATCTCTAAAACTTCTTGTTCCCTATACAATTTGTAGTATTCTGGTAGATTTTCATGGTGAAACTAGGAGGTAGAAAAATTGAACCCTGATATAACAGCAAATAATATCTATCTTTGTACAGTTTTTGACAAATTTTCCATTCCAGGATAATATGAGTTTATTCTTTAAAAACTTTTGCCACTTCCTATTTCATTTAGGTAC
>NC_061092.1:72702763-72705263 GCF_015104395.2 Macrobrachium nipponense
AACGAACCCCAGAAAAATACAAATCCCTATAACAGGAATGAACAAAAAACCAGCGGTATGATTTCCGTATACTGGAAATCATACAAATTTGCCAACCTCATAAAAAATAAAAAAAGGACTGAAACTTGTTCAAAGGAAACAAGTAAAAACTGCGCCGAACCTTCTTCAGCGTGATCGAGCTTCCTGTCCGGTGGCGGCCTCAGCCACGGCCCATAAAACTCTTAGCCGTGGCCCATGAAACTCAGCCAGAGACCTGTGGTGTCCTATGATGTTAGTACCTATAGCACTGACAGAAATACGATTATGGCTAACTTTAACCTTAAGTTTTATATATCTTAGTTCAGCCAGACCACTGAGCTGATTAACAGCTCTCCTAGGGCTGGCCCGAAGGATTAGATATTTTTACGCGGCTAGGAACCATTAAGTTACCTATCAACGGGACCTACAGTTTATTGTGGGACCCGACCCACATTATTATCGAGAAATGGATTTCTAATCACCAGCGACAAATTCCTCTGATTCTACGTTGGCAGAGCAGGGAGTAGAATTTTACCTTAAATAAGATAAACACTACTGAGGCTAGAGGGCTGCAATTTGGTATGTTTGACAATTGGAGGGTGGATGATCAACATACCAATTTGCAGCCCTCTAGCCTCAGTAGTTTTTAATTTTATTGAAGGTTGTAGTGAGCCATAATCGTACTTCTGGCATAACTATAGGTACCAACATCATAGGCCACCACCGTACCGAGGATGAGTTTCATGGTCCTCGGCTAAGAGTTTTAAGGGCCGTGGCTGAGTGCGGACGGACAGACAAAGGCGAGACAATAGTTTTCTTTGACAGAAAACTGAAATGTAAGGAAGGCGCTTACATAGTTGACGGACAAAGCAGCGCCCTGACTGAGGAGCAGAAAGGCTTCCACGGCGTAAGATATTCATAACTTTTTGAAGCTCATCCTAAGTCAACATCGTTAGATTTCGTCAACCTGCCAGAAAGAAGAAGAAGAAGGCTGGGGATTCGTCTGCTACAACTCCGATATTTGTTTAGGAAGGTGCAGGGAAACTTCACCACATAACTCATCTGTAGCAGCCCAAGTCAAACTGAAAAAGGTGAAATATATTCTGCTACAATGAAAATAATTCAAGTTTTCTTTATTCAGAAATATTCAGGACTCCTTCGTTAAAATAACAACCTTTTCAAATGTTGTCATCATTAGCACCCCCTTACTTCCAGCAGCAAGAGTCGGTTGACAATTGCAATCACTTTATACATGACACTCGACAAGAAGTGCAACCCTTCAAATCAATACATGCAACCTCACCTGAAACTAATGCAATTAATAAACCATCTGTTGAAAACGCTGAATGACCTTTCATTCAAATATACAATTCAAAGATCGTTTTTTTCATCCAATTCATTTACGAGAACTGGCATTTAAAATATAAAATATAATAAAGTAAATCATTACTAATGATATGCATATCTTAAGCACATATTCCTTTGGTTACTCGTTACCGATGTCACATACGTAAATATACTTAATTAAGTTGCTAATGATTACATAGAGGTCACCTAAGTAAAATGGTCTTAAATAGGTAATGACTACACATCTCTCAAAGTTTTTAGATGGTCAGATTTTAGAATAGATCTCATATGACCCAAAAACAATGGTGAGATTTTTTTTAATGCAGCGGATTTTTTCCCTGTTAGATATAAAGTCAAAGAGTTTGAACAATATTGTAAAGAAGGACTTGAAGATTAGAATGTGCTTTACGAGCTTAAATCTCTGAAGTTAGTGGCTTTCGCCAATTCATTATTCGTAACGAGAAACCGTATTTTCATTCTTACTCTTCTCACTCATAATAATTCATTCACGGCGTGTTGGAGAAAGGGCCGCCGGTCCACTTTTGACCTCTTATTCTCTTGAAAGATTTGTCCTCCTTCGCCGAGGCCGTCTTGATCTAGAACAACCACTAAACCAAATGGTCTCACAGGTTGCTACTTCTGCCGACTGGTGTTAATCACAAGGGGATTCCAATCAGAGCCGGCAGGCACGAGCCTCACAGATCCCTCTAGACCAGCGGTTCTCAACCTGGGGGGCGTCAGCAATTTCCAGGGGAGGCGCGAGCCCTGAGGAAAAATGAATAGAAATTTTTTTTAATTATATTCGTTTTCCTCTTATCGAAGGTGAGGAACTAATATTCTGAAGTTTGTTAAAGAATTAAAAAAAATACAAATGTATCGCCTCCTATTAACGTTACTTTCCTAGAGTCTACTACTCTAGTTAGACTCGTTGGGCTTCCACAAGGTTTTGTAATGATTGACCTCCCTCCCTATCCCTCGTAACCCATTCTTTTTCTCTTTTCTTTTTTTTTTTTTTAAGTCTGGGAGGGAATTTTACTCACAGGTGCAAGGGAGCGTGGATGGAGGGACCGACTCTTAGAGGGGGCGTGGTCATATAAAGGTTGAGAACCACTGCCCTAAACATCTCCCGATCCTA
>NC_061092.1:72707763-72717626 GCF_015104395.2 Macrobrachium nipponense
TTTAATTATAATTTGTAATTCTGATTTTATTAGTTTACTAATTGCCATGTTCGCTGTTTGCAGCCTAGACAATGCAGCTATGAGGAGTTGTGAAACGTAGGCACATAGTTATTATTATAACAATAAAATGCATTTGGATAGCTCCTTTCCCTGACCCGCCTTGGATTGTTCTTCGAGCTATATATATATTAACTCCCGCTTGTCCACTTAGTATAATGGTGTGAGACAGCGACAATTTGTATGTCTTTTCTTACGACTGTTGTTCGTAAGCATTGTGGTTCTATTTCCCTTCTCGTGTGCGTGATATCTCGTAGAATTGGTTCTTCTTTAGAATAAGGGAGATGACTCAAACGGATGAAATTTAAACTTAACAACTTTATTTCTTAGCTCCATCACTGGAGTAGAGAGATGGTTTGGTCGGATGACCGCTCCGTTGAGTAACTAGAAGAGAACTACCAATACAGGGGCATCGCGTCGATAGCGGAACACTAGCTATCTCAGCGATTGATTATAATTAGAACAAAATGAATACGTAGCCTGCCGGCTCGGAAGTCGTGAGTTTCCGCTGCGGGTTAACAGGTCAACCGCTTCCCATGGAAGGTGTTGTGATCAGTTGACAAGATACATAAATGATGATATGTCCAAATGCAAACCAGGCTACTGCAAGCATTGCATAGCATGGTCTAGTTTTCACATCTTGTTGTCTTGTTTTATGGTTACGTAGGGCGCTCCTAATTCGCCAATGACCCCTTAGGTCGTGGGTTTATTTACAGATATGGAATTTATCTGTATATTATAATGTAATTATTACATATATACTATGTATACATATTATACATATATATATATATATATATATATATATATATATATATATATATATTATATGTGTGTGTGTGTGTGTGTATCAACATTGAATGCAACAAAAACTTCAACAGTGCGCTTCAAAGCGTGGCTGGGTGTATCTCAGTATCAGTAAAAGGCATCTGGATTGTACTAATAATCCTATCATTTTGTTGAGGAAATTGAGTAGATAGGTGAAAAATGATTAGTAAATGAGTAGGATGTCGTAAATAGACTGCCAACTTGTATACGATGTAATCAGCAAAATTGGATGCCTTGAATGGGGGCAGCTCTAAGCCCAGGTGTGGAGATTGTTCCAGTCCTTCTGTCCACCAACTCACGTCGCTCCAAATGAGCACCAGCGTCTGCTTGGGTTAAGAAAAATGAAAGGGAGTGTGTCTAGTAACGTCATTTCCAAAGATTTGCTCAGAAACCAGAAGTGAGCCCATCCGGTGTCACCCGTCCTGAAGCAGAAACTGGCGTCTGGTGAAAAAAAAAACAAAAAAAACATAGAAAATGCTGGTCACGAAATGACGACTATTCAGGCCTTCGCCAGCACCTAAATAAAAGTGTTCCTCTGCACGATAATTTCCTCAATGCGCAGCTTACTAACTGAGAACCCACATGGGAGAAAACGCGTCCAAAATACATAGATACAATGTTCCTTTTCATACTCATATCAAGCAGAAATCTTTTCTCCATCCAAATGTAAATACGACCGAGGATGAACAACATGAAGACCGAAGGGCGAATATTATTTCTTCCTCACTGAGACGTCGACCAGGTAATCAATTTCAGCGAGAGAAGCTTTTCTCTTCCTCTCTTTCGGTAGTAGCTGAGAGAAATGGCAGAAAGGAAGACCCTTCCGGCCCAAGTTTCAAGTAGGTATGGAACTCTGTACGGAGATGTTCTCCGTTCTAGACATCTTCCTTCGGGACCCCTTTCTTTCAAAGTGCTCCCAATGACTTAGGCTTCTCTTGAAGGGCAAAACACCTGTCGGTAGAAAAATTCTCCTCATATGAACACACGTAATGCCGTCATTTCTTCCTTCCTGACTCACAAACAGCTCCAGACGCTGTATCACTGGCAGCCCCTTGAGGCCTCTCCCTCCTCCAAGGGCGTTCACTAACTCCATTCTCTCGTTTCCTAGCTGAGTAAAAGGATTTCTTTTCAAATTTAAACGGCATGAATATTCTGTCGTTCCTTTAGATTTCAAACAATAGGCGTCAAAAGCGTTGCCTAATGAGAACTTGCCTTTTGATAACTAACGCCTCATTCTTCTCTATCTTATATAGCATTATTTTTTTTTTTTCATTCACTTGCTGTGGTTACACCGCAAGTCTTCATTTCATTCGTTTTACCTTAAAAGGACTCGGGTTCTCTTGCTGACCTGTTGCTGTTGGCAAGCCACCATTTTGATCTTCGACCCCTCTTTCTCTTGGCCTAGTACTGACCTTCTCTTCTTGTGAAGCCAAATCTTTGTTAAATTCTCCTTATTTCTCTCTCTCTCTCTCTCTCTCTACGTATCCTAAGCAAAAGCTCGAAAATTTAGACATCTTGAAGGTCAGGGAATCAAAGTTACCAGGCATCCTGTTACACACACACACACACACACACACACATACAAATTCAGAAACTGACAAGCGTAAGAGATCAGGGACACGATACCACCCTTAACACTTACCTGAGAGCTCTTGAGTTGCGGCAGTATTCTACAGGAGAGAGGGGGTGGGCGGATACCCACCTTTCACTCAAAGGAAATTCACCTCCTGAAACCAGCCGTGAGAGATCGCTTTAGTTTAAGGTGTCAAACGTCCTCATTGAGAAGAGAGAGAGAGAGAGTGGTCACTGCAACAGCAAAGTTTAACCCTTACTGATTTTAACCGTAGTGACTACGCGATGTCAATAACCAAATGCACAGTGCCTGTTTTGCTCTTATATTTCC
Organism: Macrobrachium nipponense; assembly: GCF_015104395.2. Lineage (NCBI taxonomy): Eukaryota > Metazoa > Arthropoda > Malacostraca > Decapoda > Palaemonidae > Macrobrachium > Macrobrachium nipponense. The sequence goes on from NC_061092.1 coordinate 72,710,552, forward strand.
ATTCATCCTTTTGTACATAGTCATATCAGGTCATCCTTAAAATACAACAAGTTTTGTTTGTGTCAACGGAATCTTCTGGAATGGAAGAATGGTTTCACTATGAGCTGATTGCCTCCAAGAGAAAAAGAAGAACAGACCAACGCAACTTCGCTATCATGATGCCAAAGCCGAGTGGGAGACTTCGCGTGAGGTCTGGAACAGTGTTGCCAAGCGTAGGGACATTTGGCTAAATTATTAGAACTTAGAGACGCACACCCAAAAAAAGAAAAAAAAAAAGTTAGAAAACCTACGGGGATTAACAGCCTTCGTATATATATATATATATATATATATATATATATATATATATATATATAGATATATATATATAGATGATATATATATGATTAGACTATATTTATACGAAGGCTGTTAATCCCCGTAGGTTTTCTAACTTTTTTTTTCTTTTTTTGGGTGTGCGTCTCTAAGTTCTAATAATTTATATATATATATATTATATATATATATATATATATATATATATAGATATATATATATATATATATTACGAAGGCTGTTAATCCCGTAGGTTTTCTAACTTTTTTTTTTCTTTTTTTGGGTGTGCGTCTCTACGTTCTAATAATTTAGCCAAATGTCCCTACGCTTGGCAACACTGGTCTGGAAATGAAGAACGTCGCTGGAGGAAGCCGTTTCTTCTTGAGTAATAGTCACTTTCCAGGAATAGAGCCGCGGCCGGCACACCTACATCATCCAGATGGTGGAATATGTCTACTCAAAACGAGTTCATTGACACATAGAGCGTAGTATAACTAAGCAAAGGTGGAAGACCTGTTTTTGTATTGGTGGATCCATGTCTAATTATATAGGTTCTGGAAATCCTCATATCTCTTCAGGCATATGATGTGCCAACGGCATCAATAATCTAGAAACCTGTAAAACAGCTGTTGCATGTTATTTGGAGTTATACAGTATCATCACATGTCCTTTTCTACTATCTCCACATTCTTTAAATGACGTCTGCTTTTTTGTGAAACTGTATATAAACTTCAGGAAGATGGAGCGAAGGCCTCAGCTTTGTAATCTGTTACGCTGCTACCGGTGGCCAGATGGCTGACGCTTCATCTCTTTTTAAATTCGCGTTCATGCACAAGAAATCTCAAAACCGAATATAAACTATTGAGCGAAGAGTGAATGCCACTTAGAGAGAGAGAGAGAGAGAGAGAGAGAGAGAGAGAGAGAGAGAGAGAGAGAGAGAGAGAGTGCCTGAAATTTGCCTCTGAGTCTTGCGTAAACGTAAATGATGTTCCCTGAGGTTATGGAATACGTGGATTTTTGCCTAGGGGATAAAGATCTGCTAGCCAGAACTCAGAGCATGGGCTGATGCTCTTCTTCCTGTAAACAATACAGGATGCATCCATAAGTGAAAGTGTAAAAGTGAAGTCAGCCTGTTTTCCCCCAAGTAGTAACTCCTCTGGTGTCGAGACGATTCCAAGTTTCCTAAATCTGCCAAACTCTCCTCAGATTTCAATTCAGTCTTCTCCGTTTAAGACCAGATATGGTTCTAATGCAGTAGTTCACAACTTGGGGGGCATCAGCAATTTCCAGGGTGCGATGGGGGTGGGGTGGCGGGAGCTCTAGGGTAAAATAGAAAAATTCTCTAATTATATTCGTTATCTCTTAAACCAGAGTGAGGAACTAATATTTAGAAGGTTAAGAAAAAATGCAAAAGCATCGCCTTATAACGGTAGTGTCCTATAGTCTATTTCTCCAGTTGGACTCATTCGGATCCTAAGTATGTTCGGATCGATGTGATATCTTTGTGAAGCTGCATTTTCTTCGTTCGTTGCTCTCAAGACCAAATACAAAAACAGGCTGAATGTTGAAGGGGACTTGCACTGTGCGCTCTCTGCCATTCATCCATCCATTCAAGATCTAGCAGCTAAGAAGAGCTGTCAAGTATCTCACTGATACATTCCCAAAAGAAAAAAAACGCGCCTTCTTTTTTTCTCTTTTTTTATCTTTATTTTCCTTTCAGTCTGGGAGGGAATTTACTCATATAGATGCAAGGGGGGCGTGATAACAAAAAGGACGAGAACCACTGTTTTCATGAATATGAAGCTGACATTTTGATGGTTTGTCATGAGGGTTTGCCTTCTGGGCAGGACTGAACCAAAGACAATCTAGTTTTATTGCATTGCCCTATTCTCGGCAAACCCCCCCGGTGAGTTGGTCTTTTGCCCAGAGGTGCCGCTATTCGGTCACTGTTCCTTCGAGATGAAGTAAGAGACCCTCCACCTTCGAGTAACTAATGAGATCCACGAATTGTTCAGTTAGATGACAGTTTCTATTCTCCAGTCTCCACCGCAAGAAGTAGCTTTTCTTACCTGTAAATACGTTATTAGAGAGAGAGAGAGAGAGAGAGAGAGAGAGAGAGAGAGAGAGAGAGAGAGAGAGAAAGCGGGTACAGTTACTGGAAGAGGTAGCGAAATATTGTGGGTTTTTACGGATATAATTAACGTCTACATTTCCTCTCCAATATGTTATTCAAGTGACGTATAAAGGGACACATGGATATGACTTCAGCATTTCTCTCCTTTTCGAAGAGCCTCTCATTCCCTGAGGCCGAGCTTGTCACAAGAGCTGTTATCCTTTTGTGTGTGTGTCTGTGTGTGTGCTTACTCCTTCCATATCCTCCCCGGGCTGCCATACCGGACTGACCTTTGTTGACGTCACGGTTAAAGGCGAACTGATTGGCGGTTCTTTCATGTTAAGTGGTTGTACTACGGCGCACACCTCGCCTGTCGATTGCGGCATGACTGGGAATGCTTATACGGAGCCGATTTCTCACGATCTTCCTTTTATCATGACGTTAAACTGCTACGCATGTCACTTCAACACAGCTTGGAGTTTTGTGATGAGGGTTTATGAAAGTCTGAGAAGGTGATCAAGGGAACATGCGTCGTCCTGTCTGTGTTGGGTAGGACTCAGTATTCGCACTTTTTGAACATGAAGCCGTTTCTTCTAACACGGGAGGCTCTAGGGGAAAATTATACAGTGGATCACGAAACGGTCTTACTTCATTTGGAGACTCTTGAATGAAGCCAGAGTAGTTCACCTCAACAACATCTGACGCTTCATACTACACAGAATGGCTCATCATCAGGACGTCGAATGCCTTATATACACTGCACCATTCACCCATATGTTGCATGCATTCTCACACTTCGGGGAAACAGTGTATCTCTTTTCCCATACCTTTTCCACACCACATGTTCAACCCTTCCTAGTTCCTTCCCTCTTCCTCAAGCCTAACACATTTGATTACCTGTTTTTATTTAACTCAACCTCTGTGTGTGTTTAGGTCAAAACCTGTAACTCAATTTTAGACCTGTTCCCTTCGTTCGATGGACTTGAATTTTCGCATGGTTACTCAATCCCGGCGACAATACAACCTTACACGATCAGTAGGTCAGCAATCTGACCTCCAGTGACCTCTCCGAGTATCTTAGGATTTGTATGAAACTCTTCGGAGTTTTCATACCTTCTTTAAGTAGTCGGTAGAATAAGTTAATAACTCTACGGAGTTTTCACACCTTCTTTGGCTCGACAGAATATCACGTTTATTTCGTTACCTACAATCGTAATTCGGTTGCATTTTCTGTAAAAATGAAATGTATAAAATAAAGAAAATGTAAAAAAAATGTAAAACACACTTTTATCAAAATGTACTATAAAGTAAAAAATAATTTTTTGAGCCACACCAGGATTTTCTTACAATTAATCAAGTCCACCAAAATAAAAGCATGGGCGCCAAACATGGAAGGAAGTGCTACAAGAAATAAGAAAAATATATTTCTTTTCTTGTAGCAATTTCTTCCATGTTTGGCGCCTGCACCTTTATTTTTGCAGAGGTCAATAATTATCGAAATAAAAGCCTGGTTTGTCTCTAGAAGTTATTTTTTACTTTAGACAACATTTTAATAGAAACGTGCTTAATTTTTTATTGTTTATTTTTTATTTCTACACTTTTCTAGAAAATATCACTGTCCATTGTGTCCACAAGAAGGAACCCTCTAAGAATACCGTGACTCATCCTGTAACCTTTGCTAACCATCATCAGTTACACAAACAACAAATATCAACCGCACCAACCTTCTTTCTTTCGCTGGAATTCAGCATCTTATTTCAGTTCTACAAAGGAAGTAGGAACAACAGAGAATCAAGAGGTACTAAACGGGGGAAATAGCAACACGCAGAGATAATTTGAGAATTATATAAAAAAAGGTCAAACAAGATAATAACAAAAAGATCCATGATGTGTAACGGTCATAAGAGACAAAGAAAACTACTTAGTAAGAATCACATAAAACGATAATGTTGAAGGGAAAACATGAGAAATACGGAAAAATGTGGTACAAAAATTGAAAGGACTCGGTTACCCAAACACTTACGCTCAAATTATTCATACCTCTTTGAACTAACCTCACTTAACCCAATCTATGTAATCTAGTGCATGGCAACAAAAACCGGGGCTGGTGCAATATCAGTATACATCTTGATTTGCATCCCGACAAAAAATAAAAGGGAAAAAAAGGATCAACCACCGTAAACCACCACCTCTCTAGATACAATCAAGTCACCTCTGATCCATCATTCACTCTACGGTAGAAGTGTGTAGAAATTCGTAGGCATCTTTTGAGACATTTTGTGAACAGACTTCACTTAATAGGTGACGGATCTCCCGACTTCGCCTGAAGTTGACCTGATGGACAAGGCAGTGCTGAATGGCCTCCTGGGTTTCAGTGAGAGGAAACCACATAGACACAGTGGAGGGAGAAAAGACCGAGCAGACCGACCCGCTTCAGGGCATCGTTCTTCGAATTCATATTTTGCGTTGTATCGTTGATTCGGCATTGGAGAAAAACGAATTTGATGCATGGAATACCAGAAACATAACAAATGAAAAGAATGACGTCGAATTCCGTGTAACACTGGATTTGAAAAGGGCTTAGATCAACGAAGAGGAATATGGTCACAATAAGGGAGCATTTGAGAAGCACTAGACGGAAGGTGAGTACACGACAGAAATATATGGAAAAAGCTCATTAAAACCAGCGACCCCTACTAGGGATCAAGGTGAGAAGAATAATATGATAACACTAAAAATCGTGCAAAAAAGAAGAGAAAAAAATTAAAACCATAAACCAAAATGAAAATGGTTACAAATTACATGAACACTTGCAGAAATGCGTTTCTTTCTCTCTTGCTGTAGTATAATACGATGGCAATTATAAGCTTTGGAAGAAAAAATAATATACACAAAAAACAGAACTGTTCGTGGGGAGCAGGTCATTTCATTTAGCTTATTTCATAGTGAAATAAAAGGTCCAACGACGCCAAAAAAAATCTGGTAGTAAAATCAATCTTTTTTGCATGAGCTATAAAGTGATAAAAAGATGCCTTAAGTTATAAAACTAATTGAAATAAAAAAAAAACCTTAGGATTATAAAAGCTCTGAAGAAAGTATAATGTTGCTGAAGTCTGCCATTAGAAATAAACTATATTTTGTAGAAGGCGTCCAATTCCTCCAATAAACTTCAAATACCTCTGAGGTGAAAATTGTCTTCCCCTCCAACTGTTCTGGAGAGGAAGGAGGAGGTCATTGCCGGCGCCATCGAGACTCTTCAGAAAGGATGTGTCTTTTCAGGACGCCAGAACTTGGACACTACCAGTAAGTTTAGGACTGTCAAGGGGACTGAAGACTCACCCACGGGAGGTGGGGCTGAGCGGTTGCTTGGTCCCATCAGAATTGATAATGGGTAATACGGGCGCGTCCATTCCTCAGAAGACATTGAAGATGTCTTGGTAATTTCCAACTTTTTCTGTTAATAACAACCAGACCTTCCAGTGAGATTTGCCAAGCCTCTTGTACTTTCATCTGGCTTGCTGGAATAATTCCTTTAAGAACAATTTTATGCAATACTTTTTGCCAAACTGTCTGCGCTTTCATTGCTTGTTGTATTGGTGTGCAATAATACCCAACAAAAGTTAATTACTACATACTATGATTAACTAATATATCTATTCTAAAATCACCAAGACAACTGCAGAATACTCAGGAAGCCAGTAAAAATAATATAGTTTTTCTAGCCAAGAACTGACGCTTCCTTTAAATTGATTAAAATTGCATAATATTCTGCTGCAGTGAAAATCGGAGGCACACTGCACAAATAATCAGTGGGGGCAGTTTCTGAGAATCTGCAATGCCAGCATCAGATTAAAGCCATGTATATTGTCTCTTCCAGTATACAGTGTATACTAGTTATTCAGCCTGCAATATTTACTAGAATAGCATCTTTCTGCATCAACGCATGTTATAAAAATAAAGCTGGGTTTCCTCCCCTGATTGCAGTTTGTAAGATTTGGGGATGGTCATCGTAATGTGCAAATGTGTTTAAACCTGTTTGATACTGTTAGATATAAGAAGCTTCTGGAACCCCGTCCAGCTATAGAGCTTGCGGTTCTTGTCATCCAATTAGAAAACTATGTAGTCAAGCATGTGGGTTTAAGTTAGACACAGGTACTTTTACCCCTGGCATCATTTGCCTTTCGTAAATGGTATAATGAACAACCAAAGCACTAAGGAAAATGAATGAAGTTCGGACAACTTGTATATAATTTAGCTGCTGCTACAAAAGACTCATTCGTGATACTTAGAAATTGCAATATAAAATAAATAACTTCCGGATAACCATTCCAAATTTATTATTAGGCAAGGAGAAATGGAAAAGGAAACACTAGAGCACAAGTCTTCAAGTATATTTGTCACAGACACTTACAACCTGCTTATTTCAGCTCATTCTTAAGTACACCAATGAAACAAGACAATCTGCTAGCAGCACAAAAACTTTCAAGTAACATTCAGTTTGTCAACATATTTACTTTACTAATCAGGTTTAGTATTAAGAGTTTTCCCTTGGCTATCTTTTTAGACTTTAGAATTGAATAATCTGTGATAAGTAGTACTGATTAGTTTAGTTAGGGTAGAAGTGATACAGATTTACTGTTAGTTGTT
>NC_061092.1:72718126-72720626 GCF_015104395.2 Macrobrachium nipponense
CTTTTCGATAGTAACCTTACAACTTTTAGCATGTATTCTTATATTAGAGAACTCGGGATTGAGAGATTCTGGACCCAGTTCTATAACTTAATCCCAAATGGCTGTAATAACGGACTTGTAACAGTCTCCGTGAAGAACCAACATAAATACCAAGACATCTTGGGCATTCAAATTATATATGATATTGGACTTCATGAAATCCGGTAATTTGTCCTTGTAATTAAAAACCCCTCCAATTTTTTGTGGATTCATGGGAATAAGATTTAGTTTCAAAAAACCAAACTTCCTTTTCAATAATATTTCTAACTTTTACACGTAACTGTCTGAATGAATAAATGGGATGGGTGCATACATCGTTAATTTAGGTACATTAAAATTAAGGGTGGGTGCTGACAGATACCTCGTTAGCAATTTACTAATAATGTTAAAAACCAGCTTTTTGTGGGGAAACGAGTCTTAACAAAATATTCTAAAAGAAACTCGATTTCATGATGAAAGGAGAAGGCCAATCAGATGTGTACCGAAGGGCCCTAAAAACCAAAGTAGATATAGCATTAATCTTAAAATTACGGAAACACGAGCTAAAATAGTTGTTTCCGAGCCCAGTGAAGGTACTCTTTCTAAAAACAGTGTGTTGAAAAGGTGGTTATCTCTAGTTATTTTTATATCCAAAAAGGCCAGGGAGTCATCTTTCTCATTTCCAACGTAAATTTAATGTTAGGATGGGCTTCATTTATGTAATCTAAAAAAAAGCTGGCATTGCACGAAAATTTAAATAAGGCAAAAGTATCGTCAACATATCGTCTATAAAAAAGTGGCTTAGAATTCCCAGGACAATCATTAAGAAAATTCTCCTCCAAATGGCCCATAAAAAAATTTGCAAACAACGGTCCCAAAGGAGAACCCATGGCAACCCCCTCTGCCTGCAGAAAGAGCTGCCCATTAAAAACAAAGGTGGCGTCTTGCACAGCAAGTTCCAAAAATGTTTTAAAAAGTTGCCTATTAAAACCACAGAAGTCTCATCATTACTAAAAACTTTATCCAAAATGATTTCAATTGTCTGAGAAACAGGGACGTTAGTGAACAATGATTCAACGTCCAAACTGGCCATATACAAATCACCATCCTGTAAAATAATTTCTTGCTGAAATACATAACCATTCTTTAACGAATATTCAGAGTAAGCATATTCATTGAGTATTTTGACTAAAAATTTGGAAATATTATATGTCGGGCTATTGTATGCGGACATTATCGGTCTGGCAATGGGTATAACCGTCTTTGTGTATTTTTGGAAGTCCTAGAATGCCAAAGGAAGACCGCGGTAACAAAGCTTAAACAGGAAAGTTATTTCTGATGATATCTACCAAGAACTATTTGTTACCAGGGTCTTCCTTTGGCATTCTTTATGGACTTCCAAAAATACACAAAGACGGTATACCATTTGAGACCGATAATGTCCGCATACAATAGCCCGACATAATATTTACCAAATTTTTTAGTCAAAATACTCAATGAATATGCTTACTCTAAATATTCGTTAAAGAATGGTTATGTATTTCAGCAAGAAATTATTTTACAGGATGGTGATTTGTATATGGCCAGTTTGGACGTTGAATCATTGTTCACTAACGTCCCTGTTTCTCAGACAATTGAAATCATTTTGGATAAAGTTTTTCTTAGTAATGATGAGACCTTCTGTGTTTTAATAGGCAACTTTTTAAAACATTTTTGGAACTTGCTGTGCAAGACGCCACCTTTGTTTTTAATGGGCAGCTCTTTCTGCAGGCAGAGGGGGTTGCCATGGGTTCTCCTTTGGGACCGTTGTTTGCAAATTTTTTTATGGGCCATTTGGAGGAGAATTTTCTTAATGATTGTCCTGGGAATTTTAAGCCACTTTTTTATAGACGATATGTTGACGATACTTTTGCCCTTATTTAAATTTTCGTGCAATGCCAGCTTTTTTTTAGATTACATAAATGAAGCCCATCCTAACATTAAATTTACGTTGGAAAATGAGAAAGATGACTCCCTGGCCTTTTGGATGGGGATATAAAAAATAACTAGAAGAAAATAACCACCTTTTCAACACAAGTGTTTTTAGAAAGAGTACCTTCACTGGGCTCGGAAACAACTATTTTAGCTCGTGTTTCCGTAATTTTAAGATTAATGCTATATCTACTTTGGTTTTTAGGGCCCTTCGGTACACATCTGATTGGCTCTCCTTTCATCATGAAATCGAGTTTTTTTTTTTTTTCTTTTAAATTTTTTTGAATATTTTTTTTTTTGTTTTCCCACACCCCCCCCGTTTGTTTTTTTTTTTTTTTTTTGGTTTTTTTCCCAAAAAAAAAAAGCTGGTTTTTAACATTATTAGTTAAATTGCTAACGAGGTATCTGTCAGCACCCACCCTTAATTTTTAATGTACCTAAATTAACGATGTATGCACCCATCCCATTTATTCATTCAGACAGTTTACGTGTAAAGTTAGAAATATTATTG
>NC_061092.1:72725626-72745626 GCF_015104395.2 Macrobrachium nipponense
TTTAATGGTCAGTGATAAAGGGAGTACTCAGAATAATTTCGATAATAATCTTGGTAATATGAATGGTAATCAGAAGTCTTAGTCTAAGATAACTAACTCTGGAAGTCATTCTCGGAGTAAGAAACCTTCCATGAATCATCAGATCAAGGAGAAAGATGACCAAAACGCCCATCAAAGTAAGTCAAGCATTAATAATAATAATAATAATAATAATAATAATAATAATAATAATAATAATAATAATAATAATAATAATAATATGCTTTATTTCAGCTCGGGGCCATATACATTGAATATACAAAATACAGACAGTAACATACACAATCTAGATACACGAGACATGATAAAATAGAAAAAGAAAATTAATAATCGGCACTTATCCACAAAATAGCTGAGGTAGCATAAAAGCTAGTAATCATAATACTGGTAATAACAGTAATAATATTGGTGAGAAAAAAAATATGCATTAAGAGTAATAACAGTTGGTGCACATATTATATAACTTAAATTTCAACTAGAGACCTTAGGTGGTTACAGTAGACAGGTCCAGAGGGCTTCATACATAAATTAAATGTAAATAAAACTTTAACTTGATAGTAATCACAGTAGTAATGAAAAATTAAAATATCAGCAATAAATGTAATAATGACAAAAACTGCAGATGACATCTTGCAAATACAGAGATTAAGTCCTTTAGGGGACAAAGGCCTCCTTTTCCCATCTTTCCCACAATTTAGATTTTCTTCTTGCTTCACTCCTTAGGATGCTTTGTATGAGCGAGTTGCTGCTGTTTCTCACTCGGGTTACCAGACTGGACATTGTTCGCCTAACAATGATTTTTAAATTGTCCAGGTGGTTTGCTATGAACATCTGTGTGGCGGAGTGGTAGCGGGGAGTGTTAGTGAGGCGTCTCAGAATGTCATTGTGCACAACAGTGATGCATCTCATGGTCTTTCGGGTATAGTTCGTCCAGAGGGAACACCCATAGATACTGTAGCAGTACGAGCGGAATAGCAGCAGTTTCACGTCTCGGTGACAGAAGGCAAACCTCCTTGCAATCATGTTGCCAGCTGCACACAGTTTACGACGCCTCTGTTCAATGTCTGCCGTATCTTTTAGGTCGTCGGTGATAATGTGACCCAAATACGGAAATTCGTGCACAAATTCCAGCCGATGGTTTCCGAGGAAAATTTAAGGTTCTGCAATATGCTTAAGCGATCTCGGGAGCAGCGACATGCACTGGGTCTTGGTTTCGTTGTAGATTATATCAAATTCCTCTGCATATTGGCGGCAGGTGTCGATGAGTCGTTGGAGACCTTGCACTGATGGGGAAATCAGAACCATATCGTCAGCGTAACAGAGGTTGTTTATAGTTGTTTCATTGACGGTGCATCCGATTGGGAGCGAGTTCAGTTTGACATTCAAGGCATCTGTGTACGTATTAAACAGGTATGGAGAGAGAATGCCCCCTTGCCGAAGCCCGTTTAGGGAGCCGAAGGTGTAAGATAATACGTTACCCCATTTGACACAGAATTGCTGTGTGGAGAACCAGCAATGTAAAATGCCAATTAGATACAGGGGTGTGCTTCTTTTATGCAGCTTCAGGAAGAGCTTCAGGTAGTTTACTCTGTCAAATGCTTTTCTCACATCTACAAAACAAAGGAAAACAGGAGAGGCTGATATGCAAGAGCAACTTTCTATACTAATGAGTCAAATCTCCAAAGCAAAATAGCCAAGACAGTAACAACTTCACAAAGATTTCTGGAGATGTGGTTTTCTTCATTCATCCACAGAAGAGGCTGGAAAATAGATGTTTAGTACTGGAAGACTGCTGTGACGAAGAGCATGAAACGCAAGTATATGAAGGTTATATTAATTTTCATCTAATACTTCAGATTGCCACTGATCCTGATGCTATCAATTCATACAACAGAATGTTCCTGGATATTGAAGGCCCTTGCAACATAATGGATGCGAAAACAAATTTCTTTTTATGGATTTTCCAATAAGGGAAACTGAATTAGAGCTTATTGTTATTATAACAATATATTAAGTGTTGTTGGTACACAGAATAGGTGAGTATAGTTTGACAGATAATTTTATTGTCAACAGTGACGTAGTTATGTATGTCATTGTTAAACTAGGATGCCCATTAATGCCTTACAAGGACATAGGTATGTTGCCAGCAAAATGAGGAGTGTTGATTAAAGGTAAATATTTCAAGTCTTCAGGCTCTCTTCAAGAAAGTTCAGACATAAAGTCTTCTGTTCCTGAGGATAATACGTACTACTCAGGATGATGAGCCAATGAGTATTTTGTTCTGTTCCAGAGATAAATAATACAGTTAAGATAACATTTTTTTTTTCAATTTCCTGTTGTACTATCAATGAAGAATGTTTTGCCTGGTTTTTGAATAAGTATACACATATGATGGATGCTGAGGTATTTCATCATCGAATAACAATATGAGGTTAGTCAGGCCTCAAATATGAGAAGTGAGGCAGTCCTAAAAGCTATCAGCGATAAATCAGTCATCAAAAGTCTTAGTAAGATGCAAGGAATAAATTTTAAAACATGCCACAGAGGCACTAGGATAATCTTGGTAATCCTGATAATGGTCATAGGAAAACGAATGTTATTAACATCAAATTAGGCTGTAGGATCCTAACAAGGCATCTATGTTCTCTCATACAGGGTTCTTGGGATTTTCCAGAATGAAATAGCTAATGAATTTGATTAGCTTCTGAAGGAAGATACGATTAAAAACTTGAATTCCCCTTATCACTTTCCTAGCTTAACCTTAATGGAGAGACGATTCCAGATTGTTTCCATGTGACAATTATGGATGACATTTTTACAGCACTAAATATTCATAAGCACTCACTTCTTTTGAATTATTGACAGGTATCCATGAGATAACACTGGAGAACACTAAAAAGTGCACTGCTGTCAGGACTCCTAACGCTCACTTGAGTTTTTGAAAATGCCATTTGTGCTGTAATGCCCACCTGTTACCTTCACCAGTACCAGAATGATAATTTATACTTTCGGTGATATGTTGGGGACATCCCTCTTTCCTATATGGATGATGATGTCGTCTTTTTCCTGACACCTTCGGGGAACATCTTAGAAAAAAGAATTGTGGTTTTACAGAGATTGAGGCTGAGAACATAATATTTTGGAGATTTAGCTCTACAAATGGGATTTCTTTAATGGTGAAATAGTTTATTTGGGAATTGTTGTCTCAAAAGATGGTTTAAATGTGGTTCATGATAAGATGTCTGCTTGGGAACCACAGTTAAGGGTATACAAGAATGTTTAGGTATAGCTGGTTATCATCATATGTTAGTGCACTAATATTTGGTGATTGTGGCTCAATTTAGTGATCTAATGAAGAATACCTTTGACTTTAAATGAGGCATAGAATGGGAATTAGCTTAAGAGACGCTCAAACAAAAATTTTTGTCCTCACTAGTCTATATTTTCTGGTTGTTCTAAACAATTCATCCTGTCTATTATTGCAATTGATCATTATGAGGTTGGAGTTGTTTTTTTCTAATGGGGCGGCAACAAGCTTCATCCTATAATTCAAGTAAATTAAGTCAAGTGGGTATACATTTTCAATTAATGATGAAAAACCTACGTGTAATTTCAAGTTTTTGAATTTTGTCTCTGAGGTAAACATTCGTACTGGTCACAGGCAACTGTATGATCTTTTCTAAGGTTTTCTGTTCAGTTCTGAATACACACTTTAGCATACAATTATTTAGGAGATTCTTGCTAAGATGAATTACATGTCAGGAAAGGCTAACAGTTCAGCAAATGTCTTACCTCATAATCCATCTTTAAATAACCATATTGATCCTAAATGGCTGAATGACCGGATCTTAATGGTGGAAACTTCGCATAGCAGGACAGAGGTGCAACAATGTCCCTCTAGATCTGAATCTATGGAGACCAAGGTTGGAATTATATTCTTGTTCCGGGAACAGGGGAATGATTCTAAAGTTATTACGATTATAAACTCCTTGCAATGCCCAAAGGATGTATCCCCTTTTAAGAAGTTATTTGGTGAACATTACTGCATTGTTGATATATTTCATGTGGGAATCTATTAGAAAGACCAAACAATTTATGAATGCTGGTACTAGTCAAGTTGTGCCCAGAAGTTGAATGAAATTTGTTGTTACTTGGCTGTATATGCATAAGCTGAATGCTCACCATGGGTTCGTTACTATGTATGAGGAAGACAGAAGTGTGTTTTGTACGTATGATATTTTTCGTAAAAGAAAAAAAAAAAAAAAAAGGAATATTAAGAAACCTGTTAAAATGCACTACAATCCTTTTGTCAAGATATCTCCTTTCAAGAAGAAAACTGCACAAGAGTGTGCACATGTGTTTTATAGCTGTTTTATATGGTATCATGGAATTCTGAAAATGTTTGATTTCAGACTCGAGAGGAGAGTTCAGCAATGCTTTTCTGAAAGCTCCCTGCGCATGTATGAATACCCTATAACTAAACCTTCGGTTCATCATCCCAGGTCGAATGGACATGCCGAGAAAGTTAGAACCAAGATTCTTTCTTTTTAATTAAGTCACATGGGTGGCATGGATCTGACCTGGGACTTTACAATCCCTGCACAGTTATGAGCACAATTAGTGTGAATTTCCACCAGTCTCTTAAATTTCAGAGAACCTATACCTGGATCCATTGAGAACTATCATTCATAACTGTAAAATAAGTTTTGATCTCTTGTTTAAACAATTCATCGATGGATGCCGATGTCTTTATAAAAATCTAAATGACAAACATGAAGTTAGTGATAAAACACTTGTCAAGTTACACATTTGAAAAGGCGATTAATTACAAGTTTGCTCCATTATTTGATGGTCCATTTCAAGTCCTTGGAATTGTTAAGCGCCAGAGTTAGAATTTAAATCAGCCTAATGATTTATGGATTGGTCATCATTCAAAGTAGAGAACTTGGTTTCTGAGATTACAATGCTTTCATATCTATTTTTGTCAAGATTGTTTTGCTTTGAATTTCCTTGATTAAGTCAAGAATGTGCTTATTACTTATTTCCTGATTTTTATACCAAACCTTCTGAATGGTTGTATGAAATTACAATTTAGTTTATTTTGTTTAAAGATTCCAAAAGAAACAGTGCATTGTTTGATATTGTTTTTTTTCTGCACTTGGTACTGGTACTTTAAAAATTAAAAATATATTTTTAAGATCAATCTCAATCATTAATGTTAAGAGTCCTCATGACGAGTCAACATATCTTCAATTAATGCCATTGACTACCAAAGAGAAGAACTATCCTGGTAACGATGTGCATGTAAAGAAAGCTGCATGTATATGGTGCCGGTACTGTGAATATGAGACTAGCCATGGTGGAGGTTTACAATCTCTGAGTTCAAGGGAAAATGACGGTCGAACTGAATGTGTAAATGTTGTGCAGTCCCGTTGCAAAAAAACAATTATTTTCCATTCTGCAAAGGACACCGGGCACCAAAGGAGAATACAACTAATATTCACTCGAAATCGTACGCGTTAAAATGAGACTCTTAATTCCATAAAATTTCCTCTTGCTGTGGTTTCTAACGGTCATTTCCTTTCATCATACTGAGCATATTCTTAAAATAGACATCTTCTTCTTTCCCACCGTCATCCCTACATTAAGGGGTCGGTTGCCTGATGCGCGTTTTCCTCCTCCACTGCCTCCTACACATCATCAGGCATTGTTTATTGCTTGGCAAAAGGGTTTTTACGACCGCCTGCCTTTGCTGGCACCAACCACAGTTATTGGTGGTGGACCTCGCCTTAACTAAAAAGTCCACATGCAAGGCAGCAGTTTCCACAACTATTGGCAGTGGGCCTAGCCTTTTAAGCCTACAAGGCAGCAGCTGTCCTTTTAGTCGCCTTTTACGACACGCAAGACCTACGGTGGTAGTTTCTTACACCCCGACCACAGGGGTAAATAGACATCTCATAAGGTGTATTCTAATTGTGATAATGTTAAATCGTATTCATCTAAAAATTTGTCACACATTTTCTGCACCTCACCTTCTACATTGTTAATGATGCTACCGTCACCATACTACATCAGTAACAATTTCTTTTTGGATGTTCATTTAAAAGAATTTTTTTAATGCTGCTGCTGCTGCTGCAGGCCTTGGAGTTTCATTGTTTTAGTTTTCTCGAACGGATTTGGATCCAGATTTTCAGCCTGACTTTAAATTCGCAATTTAACCTATTGAAGTGTCCAATATTTGTAGCAGGAGTTTATGAGAGTTTGGCTACATTAATCATTAATAATTGTTAATTACCTCTTTTCAATTCGAGAAAATTTCAAACCTTCGTTTTACCAAATACTTAAGACATTATGTTTTTCTGGCATCAGTCTCGAGTCTCGGCATCGTCGCTCAGAGCATCCAAGACCTGTTTAGCACAAAGGTGAAAGCAGATGGAAAGGTCCCGCCAGTATGAAGATCGATGCCCAGAAACCTTTTTCCAGTTTTCTGATGATGATGAACTGAGCTATTTTTGTTATCCAGGTCAGACGACTGTTGTTCTTTGTTCAGGCAGACGCTCCATGATTCCTGATTACTTGTCCTTCAATCACGGAGGTGATCACCAGATGTGACGAGTTTTCTTTCAAAATGATTATGCAGAAAATTTAAGGCAATGTTTCACTTGCAGTTCTTTTTTATGTCGATATCTTATTTATTACGCGAAGTTAGAGAGAGAGAGAACTTCGGACTGTGCTATTCTGATTACCTATTTAGCTGAAATCAGTGGTGACCTTGATTCAGATTTAGCACAGAAAATAAAATGGTAAAAAAATTTCACGAATAATCGCTTTTCAGAGTAATTAAATTTTACTGAATTCAAAAGTAATTTTGACTATTAAACTAAGTACAAAACTCTTTCAGGAATTTATTTCAAAGATATTAGCTCACATGGCTGATGCAGCTTGAACTTCCATCTATCTTAACTTTGCATGAACAAAATTATGGCCAGATCTATCTTCAGTCACTCCACTTCCCACCATCCATCAAATTGGTTTTCCATCTACTACAAACAAATAAAGAACCTAAAAGAGACTTTTTCGTGAATATTTTCCTCTTTCCCAAGTGTGTTTGTGTATACTTTTCCTTGTGAAATTTAAAATACCAACAATTGAGGCCCCTTTGGAACTTTTTAGTAGCACTCGTTCCATACCTACTTCACTCGGAAGAAAGCAAATTTCTCTTACTTACAAAAAGCCACGTATTAAAGGTTCACTTAAATTTTGCTTTTTTTTTTTAACCCAAATCCCCTTAGACTGCACTTTCATACACTCGAATACAATGAGGACAACATACAAAAGCTCCATCAAAAAAATCTTCTGTTCTCATTCTTTTTTATCCTAGCATGCACTCATCGGTATCACATCTTTTTCTTCTCTGCACGCCTAGTATTACTCAGGCAGTTCTCAAACTAATGCAACTGTACTCTTTCACCTATCCCAAGATTATTCTTGGCCTACACCTCACATAGCTCTACACCTTACAGCTGCCCAAAAAACAATCACCCATTTTCCTACCCTTTATGGCACACTTTGGAAAGATCCAGCTCCCTCAGCTTTAAGAAGTCATCTGCTGTTGATTTCTTCACACCACAACCATGTACACTGAAAACCCCAAAGGTACGTTACCCGTTTAATCTTCTCGTGATCGTTAAAGCTGCAGACCCCATGCCATTTGTTATATAGTGACTACTTCCACCATATAAGGTGGTCATGTGATTGCCATTGCCTTCATGTGAAGAGGCTCATCAGCCACTTTGGGGTATTTCCTCCCACAATGGGTCCCAACTTTTCTCTATTTATTCCCCTATCTTGAGATATAATTGCATCCTAATCATTGACAATTTCCCACGGTAAATCGGTTCCAAAGCTCACTACTTGTGTGTTTGGAGAGCACTGCAAGGAGATTGACCTAGATACTACGGTAGTCAATGACCTGTAGAGTTAGTGTCATCTGCCATTTAGGGGATATACCGCTTCAAAGGGGCTCGTACCTCGATGCTAAGCGCTCTTCGGGCTTCAGTGTAATAATGTTGCATTAGAATTACAATCATGTTTAGCTTTCTATGGCGGTAGTGACCAGGTAGTAGAATATTGTGTACTACCACTGTGGTAGAATTCAGATCTACTTGCACATACATTCAGCCACATACACAAACAAAAAACATACAATATATATATATATTATATATATATATATATATATATATATATATATATATATATATATATATACATATATATATATATATATATATATATATATATATATAGTATATATATATATATATATATATATATATATATATATATATAGTGGTGGCTGAATGTATGTGCAAGTCTACTAAATCTGAGTTCTACCGTAGTGGTAGTACTCAATATTCTACTACCTGGTCACTGCCGCAATAGAAAGTGAAAAATGATTGTAATTCTAATGCAACATTGTTGTACTAAAGCCAAGGAGCGCTTAGTATCGAGGTGCGAGCCCCTAGAGAGGGAATATCCCCTAACTGGCAGATGACCCTAAGAAACTGAAAAAGAAAATCTTAAGAAGAAATAATTACATAAATTTGAGGAGAAGAGTGAACTTTAGGGGCTCAGAATCCGAGCCCATTGTCCTCCTTTCTTAATATCTCCACAGAGAGAACACCTGGATGCACCCTTCTCAAATTCTCGTTTTCTGCCCCCTTCTGCTAGCGACTTCTCTTTGTATTCTAGGCCATACGTGGCTAGATATCCCCCTAGGACATCCTGTCGGTGAGAATGAAATTGTTGTCAAGAGACACCAATTGATTTAAAGATTTTAGTTTACGTACACCATGCTGGTAGTAGGTTAGCCACGGATGCTTTTAGAACTTTACCTATTCCACGCCTTCTGACAAGCTACCTTTAGATCTTCATCTTCAATCTTTCATTGCATGATATTGGTACATATTACAAAGACCCCCCCAAACTCATTAGCCTTTCAGACAGATATAAGCAAAGAGCATTTTATGCATTATGAATCACACCCGAGATCTCAACAACTCTATGGATGTAAGCGAAGCACATTTTGAATAATCTTCATATTGACAGGAATGAGGTGCTTCTATTTACAATAACAACCACAACCGACTCTACGATAAGGAGGCCCTTGCCATTCTTTCATGGAAATCATTGCCATACATGATCCAGGAGACCTTTCTTCCACCCACCATCAGGTCAACAGCAAGGCATTCCCTTGGGATAGCCCTTCAGGAGCAGGACTCCCAGGACTTAGCACCAGCCAATCGGTACCTTTGGTGCTTGGCCAGATGCTCTCTGGTGAATCAGGTTACTCTTAGTCAGCAGAAAGAACTTGCGGTTCTTGTCATCCAATTAGAAAATTCCTGAAAACTATGTAGTCAAGCATGCGGGTATAGATTAGATATAGGTACTTTTACCCCTGGCATCATTTGCCTTTCTTAAATGTATAATGAACTACCAAAGCACTAAGGAAAATGAATGAAGTTCGGACAACTTGTATATTATTTAGCTGGTGCTACAAAAGACTCATTTGTGATACTGAGAAATTGCAATATAAAATAAATGGCTTCCGGATAGCCATTCCAAATTTATTATTAGGCAAGGCGAAATGGAAAAGGAAACACTAGAGTACAAGTCCTCAAGTATATTTGTCACAGACACTTACAACCTGCTTATTTCAGTTCATTCTTAAGTACACCAGTGAAACAAGATAATCTGCTAGGAGTACAAAACTTATAAGTAACCATTCAGTTTGTCAGACATTTATTAATCAGGTTTAGTATTAAGAGTTTTCCCTTGGCTATCTTTCTAGGCTTTAAAATTGAATAATCTGTGAGAAGTAGTACTGATTAGTTTAGTCAGGGTAGAAGTGATACAGATTTAATGTTAGTTGTTAAATTATTGAATGTTCAGGTTGAGCAGTTTTTGTCTTTTCAGATTTTGTTGATTTTCAAAAGTCCACATGGCGAAGCATGTGATTGGCTTATCAAATCATACATGACCTTTAGAATATAACCAGTTCTGTGACCCTGACCTTTGATCTTTAATAAAGAATAATTGCAATTATCGACATGAGAAAAGATGCCCCAAATATTCAGCTGGCGATAAAGTGTTTAGCAGTCTAAAACCTATGACCTAATCCTTTGATCATCAAGAGCCAAGCTATGTAGACTTGTCTGCTAGTGCATTCATCACTTTTGTTATTTATCAGTATGGAAGTTACCACCTGCAAGCAGGCATCTAAGAAGCTGTGAAACCACGAAATATGAGTGAAGTGTTAAGATCAAACTGGGTGCACTTCAGTAATAGGAAATTACCAATATAATTTAACAATATGAAAATGAGACCAACAATTATCTCCGGCCTGAACCTCTGATCTGTCACTTTGGACTAGCTTCTCCCCCAAAGACATTCACCACAAGTACGTAACTGAGGAAAGCCTTTACCGAGTTATCTAAGTTGATTCACTCATTTTTCTGTACCTTGTATTGGACGAATTTCTCACCAGTGCTAATAAGTGCCAAGGTTTCCATGGTGACTGAATGAACATGTGATTCTGCTAACAAACAAACAGACTGGTAGGCCCTAAACAGGTGGTCCTCGGACAGTCTAGCAGAGAGATTAAACTCCAAAAGTAACCTCACCAGAGATTATAATGTATGTTCTTTCTCAGTATTCTGACATAAATAAATAAAAATTGGATGATTGCTCTATTTTTATAGTCATTTTTTTGTCATTGTTTGCAAACTTCTTACAATAATGTTTGCTTTGATTTTTTTATATTTTTTTGTTTTTTAGAAAAAATTTATGGTAAAATACTTATGCTCTGACTTGCATGGGTTTATTTCCTGAATTGCTAAATCTAAGTGACCCGAGAAAGCATTTCTATCGATGTCATGTTGAGCACTGTGGCTACTCAAGGGTGTTGTGAAGCAGACTTTTACTTGTACAATTATCATGCATTATGTGGCAATTATTTGCAATTTTATTTATGAAAAATTTCATATTCACTTGCACGGTTGAACTCTTTCTAATTGTTTATCAAGGAAGTAGTGACACCAACAATTGCAGTTTATAAACCAAAGCCACAATCAACATTGATTTTGGGGGGGAAATAATTTTAACATTTTTCTGATTCAGTTCAAGGGTCAAAGCTGAAAGTTAGTATTGGAACTAAAATATAACTATTTCAATAGAAAAAGCAAGGGAGATGCTGTCCATTATAGCAAATGCTGTTAAATTCAGTTTTCATGGAAAAGAGTTTTCCCTCAAACAATGATGTCGGTGATAGTTATTGGTAACTGCAGGTTCTGCAAATTTTTCTTCCTTCATCGACAGGTCTCCTCTAGAGAGATGGAAATGGAAGTAAAAAAGGTACTCCCACTTACTATACGACTGCTCATATCTATCTGTTGATATTCGGAATCAGAATTTATAACACAAAACCTGACACTTGTAAATGTCATAGTTAAATTCAGATATATATATATATATATATATATATATATATATATATATATATATATATATATATATATATATTATATATATATACTTATAATATATTCTTACACTGAACAGATGAAGGGTGAAAAGCGGGAAGTAAAAGAGTGATGTGTTCCACAGGCAATGTTTAGTACTTCGAAGTGATTTCAAGTTGTACTGCTGGCTTGGGTGTCCTGTGCACGTGGTTACTTCATACATATTGCAGTGCACAAGATTAATTCATAATACTCCACAGAGAAAGTATCAATAATCATCTTCGAATAAGCTAGTCATCAACGTTATATTACTGGAGTTTTGCAGTGTACAAATATACCAGGTGATTAATTCTCAGTATTAATTTACGTGTATATGATTAGTAAATTGCGCCTCACCTCGAAGAATTGATATCTGTAAAACAACAGAATGGTATTGCAAGTTAACTGCCTCCTCAACTAGGGAAGTCTGCTATGGCTTTTACTGACATACAGTTTTCCAGTAATTTCTGTTGCTGTCATTCACAAAACTCTGTCCAGTTTCTTCTACTGTTTTTATTTTCAGCCAGCACAAATCTGTGGGAGGAAAAGAAAAATGGAGGCAATATTCAGGAAAATGAAGCAAGTTAAAATGCTGCAAATAATGGGTAAACATAGCGTGCATTGATTCAAGGTACAAAATGACTCTTCAGAGAGTATTCACTAAATAAAAAAAGAATACATTAGGAAATAACCATCAATTTCTGTTTGAAGATATGTTATTGAAGGGTAAACGGAGATGAAGAAAAATGATCAACCATTCTAACATGAAAAAGGTTCGCCGAGGCTTACTCATGGTTCCATTGCAGGCTACAGCCGAGCAACCATTGCTGAAGCAGTTTCGGAAAGCTTCATGGTAAGGATTGGAGACTGCCTTGTAGTTAGGAGCATTGTTATACCAGACGTCCTTCGCTTCATGCAAAACCATATGGCAGCCTAAAGATAAATGGGTTTATTGATGAACTGTGAAATATGCATTTCTCATGTAGAAAATATTTTATATCATGAAATGGAATCAGCTGATTTCCCTACTTTCGTATAACCTATATTGCATTTATGTGCAGTTACATAAATCTACAAAAGGTGTATACGGCAAATTAGATTATGCTGATTTCAGAAGAGGAAAGTCCTGCTTTCTTCAGATCAGTGGTTCTTAAACTGTTTATCACCACGCCCCCTCTAAGAGTTAGTCCCCCTTGCATCTGAGTAAAATCCACTCCCAGATTTAAAGAAAATGATAAAAGAAAGAGAAAGAGAGGAGATAAGGAGGTGCGTACATAATTATAAAACATGGCAAGCCCAGCGAGTCTACCTAGAGTAGTAGAATTTAGGAAACAAACGTTCTAAGGCGAGGCTTTTGGATTTTTCTCATAAACTTTTGAATAACGAATATAATTGGAGAATTATACATTTTTCCCTAGGTCTTGAGCCTCCCCATGAAATTGTTGACGCCATCCACTGCTTTAGATGAACTCAGGTTTATAGTGACAAGCGGTGGGCTGTTGGTATCAGGAATCAACTTAAGATGAAGTTACACAAAGTGCACTGTTTGACGCATTCGTTCCTAATAACAACTGTCTATAGTAATGCAACAATTCTTTACTGAAGCAATGTTTGTTGAATGCAAGAACAATCAGAAAGGCCTCTTTCTTTCCTCCTGCATTAAAATGAAATATAAATAGTACTTGTCTTTCCCATCTGAAGCTGTTGCAGAATCCAGGCATTTGCGCTACAGGTGTATCCCTCGACAGTTGGTCCTAGTTGGTTTCGGGGAATGTCATAAGTTACCGGAACAGCACCTTGGGGACACTGAGATAACAAATAGATTATGTTCAATTATGCCCTCTGGATTATGTTGAAGATTACTCATAGGATGGCTTCAAACATTGTGATTAAGTTCCCTGGAAGAACTCTCTGTTCTGAAAAGCAAATAATTCTGCAAACTTCTAACAATCACCAGTTTCTTTTTGGCCAATTGTAGGTAGCTATAAAAACGCTTAATTTTATATGGCAAGAAATCATTTCCGTATGTGGTTCAAGTGATAGTTTTACTTGTTTTACATATATTCATTTTGGTTTATAGTATAAAATATGTGATGCATACCTAAATACCTAATGAACAAGGAATAAAAGACATTTAAAAAACTCTTTAAGACAACAACTGAAGAAAATAGATAATAAATCATTAATTATTTTCTAAACAATTGCAAAACACTGTCCACATAATATTACAAAGGATCATATGTCTTCAGCCAAATTCATAGCTTTCATTTTTTATTTGTCCTGCTGAATGATTCATTATACAGTTGAGAGTGTGCATGACTGAAGATTGAGCCAGATAATGCAGGCACGGTCTTGCTTCTTAAGCGGCTACTTAGTAGTTTTTTTTTTTTTAAGAGGACATTTTATGCAGAGAGTCAGCCGCACTCCAAAAGAATAAGGTGTCAGCTACATGGAATTTCCCACCTATTCAGTGGGTGGACCTGGTCACTTGGGAATGCCCCTCAAGAGGTTTCTTGCCAACTTATACTGGCAACTATTGAGAGAAATTTCCTGACCATTTCTTTTATACAATTCAAAAATTCGCCAGTCATTTGTTCGCATTGAATATCAGGTTAATGTTATTTTGATTTCTGCTAATGCTGCTGATTTACTATTCAACTTCAATAATATGCAAGTCCATGATGCAGTAATTTTCTAGACCAAATATCTTATTCTGATCAATACTAATCACTTAACCTTAAGTATTTTCTTTTGTTGAAAGCTTCCCGTGCTCTTCATAAAACAACAACCAAGTCGGCCTAGGATTTACAACAATGTTCATATTGGATGACTCATTCGGTCACCTGCCTCTTGATCCCTTATAAGGAGGACTGTACAGGCAACAGAATATTCCTCACTTCGAGTTTACCCGGGAGTATTATAGAAAGAAAATATCATTTGTCTTAGCTGGAAATTAAACAGCTTAGATTTTCGAGGTCAATATCAACATCCTACTTAAACCAAGCCTACATTACGTATATTTTGGTTGCAACATCTCCAAAGAATTCGGCTACTGTACTCACCATTATAAAACTTTTGGGTATTCTTTGAATTCACGATCCAAACAAAGAGCTTACATTAAGCGGTTACAATTTTTTTTACATAAATTTGTTACAGGTTCTACAAATGAAAATTAATTCTGACAAGATGCATGGAATAAGATAATGCTAACCTTTTTTGGCATAGTGTAAGTAAAAATGTCCCAGCCACTCTGTTCTGGCGCAGATGAAAGTCCTGACGTAATGGGCGTTGTGTTGAGCAATTCACACGTATCAGAGGGACCTGGAAAGTGAAGACTTATTGTACCTCTGAGGTGCAATGTATTCAGAGAGGAAAGGTTTCAATTTCCATCTTTCAATCCCTCAAGGGTCTATGGAGAAATGTCCGATTCTTCATATAACCAGTGGCATATATCTTTTAGTCTTTCTTTAATAAAAACTTTAAATAATGAAGTTTTTGTATTAATATGTCACCCAAATGTTACCTAACGAGGGCAGAATAAATATATAAGAAGGAACATCATTGTAAGACTAAGGTCTTGATTATGTATCCTTTCTAAGAATTATATTCCAGAGAGAGGCTAAAAGAGACACGATGGAATTGAGTTTTCTTCTGTGGCAGAGTTACAAATTATTCTTACACCTCACTAACGGTCTCCTTACAATAATTTCGTTATTAAATGGCCATTGATAATGACGAGTCTAAAGAAACGTACATGTTTATATAGGAGACATATAGGAAAGCTCAGAAATTCACCAGCCACCCTGCATCCCGCATTTATCTCTCACTGAGAGGCTTCCACGCCTCCTCCAAACTAATATAGCAAAGTCAGCTGAATTTTAGATTCCCTGGATCGCCGCAAGGGCGACAGTGTTCCCTGACAACACAAGTGCACTAATGGCCAACACAGTTCATACTGGGAGGCTTTCTATCCTCCTTCTGCATCAAGGTCCAACTATTCGATAAACTTTTACTCGAAAACGTGGGATGACTAACATACAAATAATCATGAGCAGTTGTTCCGAAACTAATGAAGTATAACTTGCCCTCTAAGCTGGTCCCATTTATTCCAAGGAGGTTGGGACCAGCTGTGCTGGATGCGGAGTGGCTGGTGATTTGTGGGGAGCTCTTTAGAGTCAGGATATTCATGGAGAGGCAAATGGCCTGATAAATTTCTTAATAATTCTGCTGAGGAATGAGGTGTGTGTTTGATGTAATTCTTTCAGGGTTAAATTTCTATCCGTGGTTTTTTTATATAATTGTTTGGCTATACTATCCCATGTATTAAAATGCAGTTCAGACTGAATATAGAGCACCCCTGAAGAAGACCATAGATACTTGGTTGAAATAGCTGTCAGCTAAGGATTGAATGAATTTGACAGTATTGTAGAGATTTAGTTATCCCTCCTTCCAGACTGAAAAAAGGACTGGAGATATTTCAAGATTTTGCAGTAATTAATAACAGCCATACGTGTATTAAGATCAGAAGAAAACAAAGAAAAAATTGTCATAAACTCAAATGATTCATAAGAAAATTATCCCAGAGTGACAAATGAACCCTTTCACATGAATCAAATGATTATAAAGTTCCATTTCTTTAGAATGCCAGGAAACGCAAAGGCCTTAAGGGGCCTGTGACCCACACCCATGTCTTGAGTTAATGATAACAAGTAAGTAACAGGTTAATGAACGTTGGGGTTCTGACCATACATGGCTGTGATCCAGGTGGGAAGAAAGAATCGGCAGATGACCTGTTAATGGTATGGAAGTTAGATTTTCCCCATGTGAGCATGAATGGTAGGGAATGGCTGATTGTTTTTGGAGTAGTAAAAGGAGCAGAGCGGTGTAAAGTATAGAGCTAGGGGTATCGGGGAGATTCTGGAACAGATGTGAAAAGGTACGAAAGCATTAATTTGAGAACTGTAATGGCTATGCAAGGTATGGTGAAGGAAAAAGTTGTGGTAGTTAATGTGAATACGTTAGGACTGGTAACAAAGTGACAGCGAAAGATTTTTATTGAGGAGGAAATGTTGTGATGGTGATCCTGTATGGGTGGGATTGGAAAAAGAATGAGTGATATATTTCTCAAGAGGATACATATGTGCCTTGCTTTGTTTAGAAAACAGGAAGGGATAGTTTTAATATAAAAATGTTGAGGAAAAGCGTTAATCAGATTTTGTAATAGTGCAAATGAGATGAAAAACCAAGTTACTGGATGTGAAGGTAGGAAGTGGAGTTACTGATGATAGATGGAAGTTCAAATATGTTTAGTCTTGTGGTCATTTCAGGCATTCTAAAAAAATATTTAGCAAATTCACAAGAGTTTTGGAATCCAAATCACTCCGAAAATCGATTTCCCAACGCTGACCCTCCTTCGCTGTCATTTTATTTTCTAAGCTCTAGCTAAATCAACGTCGCCTGCTTTAGTGAAGCACTTCAGCCACAAATCTCAGCTAAAAGGACCACCACAATTAACCCGATGTGGGGTTTGCTGTCTATTATCAGCAACTCCACTTCCTACCATTATATTCAGTAACTTGGGTTTTCATCTCATTTGCTCAAATACAAAATTTGATATATGGTTTCTTCAACATTTTTAGATTTCTCCGTGGGAATGTTTAATTGCCAAAAATTAAGACAAATCCCAAATACATTTATTCCAGGAAGAAAAATTCTGTTTATCTCTCTTTCTGTCACCTACTGGCGTTTTTGTAGTTACCCATTAAATCTATCCTTTCCTGCTTTCCAAACAAAGCAAGGCACATATGCATTCTCTTGAGAAATATATCACTCAGTTTTTTCCAGACCCACCCATACACACCCATCACCGCGACATTTCCCCCTCAATAAAAACCTTACACTCTCACTTTGTTTTCAACCCTTCTTACGATCATGAAGTGTTCGTGTAACGTCATAAATATAACACCACCAAAGAAGACGGAAGAGAAATGTTGTCTTGCATTTTCTGTAAAATAATCTAAAAAGTAGGCACGTCACCTCTGGTAACTAACCTCCATAATTAAAGGAGAGGCATTCGGGATCCTTGGAGCATCGCACGGAACAGAGCACAACCGAGTGATGATGGAATGTGAACAGGACTGCACCGGTTGTATTGATGCGCTTCCCTGGACCTGAAAAGCACAGTTCGTTCATTATCACACAACTGGCAAAAGGTTCTTATTATTGAGCCGAACTGGTTTAGCAGTTCCAGTGTTCGACAAAATCACAATGGCTGCGAGAATGATTCAAGAAAGTACTCAAAAATGATAACCAGAAATTTTCCAGAAATATCGAGTAATCATAAACAATTTATATAAAATGTGGCTATACGTAAATACAACCATTTATGACAAAATATTGGATAATGTTTCAGGGTAAAATTGTGTATTAGATGTCATAATGAAAATTTGGGTTACTATCAGTAGTCATCGAAATTCCTAGGCACAGCTGCATTCGAAAATATTTCTTCGCGATGATTATCTCAGAAAATAGTTTAGCAATACAATAACTTCACCTCTGTGTCACCCTCAGGAGGGAGTTGGTGAGGTGCTTAAATGTTAGTGGAAAATGAATCGTCGCGCTTCCATCACAATATGTTCACATTTATGACATTGGAGCGCCATTTTCCATGACCTCAGTTATAGTAAGCCTGAAACTTAGTTAAAAGTTGCAATCAGAGCCTGTGAACCTCCACCGTAGCTTGTGCAGGCATCTGGAATGAGTAGTTTTCTTTACATACGCACGAGCCTCAATAAACGAGATAATGAAAGAATCCTGGGTCCACATCAAGACGCGAATCGAAATAAATGCAATCATTTGTTCTTTGGTACATAGTGAATTAGAGAGAGAGAGAGAGAGAGAGAGAGAGAGAGAGAGACTTACCTGTCTTTTTCCAAGAAAAGGATTGGATTTGCGCTTCTAATTGGGTCAGAAAGTAATGAAGGAGGAGCAACATGTAGTTTCGTGCCTTGTTAACTCTCATAGTTATCCACTTGTTACCTTCACGGCAGCGATGTATTGACAGCACCTGCAATAAACAGAACTAAATTATGCATTGACGAAATATGGAAATGTTTTTTTTTTTTTTTTTTTTTTTTCAGCTGAAGCACAACTCAGGAAATATATATATATATATATATATATATATATATATATATATATATATATATATATATATATTATATATGGTATGTATAGTATATATAGTATATATATATATATATATATATATATATATATATATATATATATATATATATATATATATATTGCTTTCATTCCTGCCGAATCTCTTTTGCTATAAATACAGATATACAGAATGAATACTAATGAATATACGAGTATGCATTTCAATGATCACAACGAACACAAAGGCTAATTAGAATTCTTGGCCTTTTCTAATTTTTTTGTTAAGTAATTTCCTAACGGGCGAAACTTAATGTAGAAATTCACCAACATGCTGGATAGGCAATGCAAACAAGTCTACAGGCCGTCGAGAGCCGAAAATTCCCAGCTGTTTGAAATTTATGGAAACGATATAAATATCTTAAGGAAATCAGCTGAGATGCAGTTCCAAAAGCAGTGCTTGACGTCAGCCACAAATGAGTACGACGACTCCAGCCCCTCAAACACGTAGGTGTGATTCTTCGGAGTCTGAGCGATCTGTATGTTCATTTGTACAGCCTCTCCACCACAAGCATTGTGAATTTCCATCGTTATGTACTATAATCAGTCCTTCGAAAATGCCTGAGATACATCCGAAACCGGATTTGTTTATACTCGTATTATCCCTTTGGCATTTTTTTTTAACAGCCGAAAAGACGGACAGAAGCAGACAGTCATATGAGCAGATGACAACCAACTCGTATTCCCAGTGTTAGTGTATCTGGGACGTTTCAAAAGTAAAATTGCTTGTTAGAAGGAGAAACGTTGATAGGCCGGTCAAAATATTGGGTACAGGGTGGTTTTTTAGAACGACGAGGGTTTGCATAGAAGGAGTGTCAGAACCCTGGTCCCAAGAAAAGGAAGGTCAACTGACGGGGGCACGACATTTGTTGCTACCAGGGCATTCCTCCGATCTTGTTTACATCCCAGGTCAGGCTGCTGACTTCTAAGTCGTTTACAGACTAGGCAGATGACTGGCAGAAAAAAAACATTTGCACGTCCGCAGTTTGATTAAACGCGTAGGTCTCGTGCCTTACTGTAGTAGCACTGCTGCCCATTCAAACAAATTGCCAAAATTCTGCGCTGCGCGCGGTTGTTCATCGAATCACACACACACACACACACACAAAGAAAGAGGTAACAATGTTAGTTTTGGCCGCTTCCCTAAGAATGAAGAAATAAAATAAAGATGGAGTC
>NC_061092.1:72760626-72762627 GCF_015104395.2 Macrobrachium nipponense
GGTGAAATATTTTAATAATAATTGCTTTCCTTCACGACTTTTTTTCAGACCTCTAAACGAATTGCTGACAGAGAAAATGGTGCATTCAACACCGGTATCTACTGTATCGAGACTAAAGATGTTTGCAAGTTTCCCTTTCTTGCATGATGATACCTTCAGGAGAACATGCACATCCACGATTCAAGATGTTTCCGGCTGTGGACTTTGAAAATTATCCCCAAAAAAAAATCCCTTAACCATTGGATCGCTGTTTAGTCAAAGACCGACTCAGTCCTCTGCTTTCGTCCAGCGTCGTAATATAAATATACTTGCCCGAGATGTGATCACGGGACATACGTGGGATGCACGAGGAGGCTGTTGAAGGTTCGAATTGATTCCCACAGGGGCATAAGCCATAGAACAGGTAGTAGGTTATCTAATCCAGAACAATCCAATATACGGAATCACTCAAAAACATGTAAAACATATATTGACAGCAAGGATTTTTCTATCTTGGGCCAACTGCGGAAACAACAATAACCTGACAATTTTAGAATTTATCATTATTAAAAAGACTGTACCGTCGTTAAATACCCAACGTCCTCTGTGAAATTGTTCATAGCCTAGTTTGGGCAGCTGGTCTGCCTCACTGTATTTTTACCTATATTGTGTTAGTTTTACTCTTTCTTTTGTATATAGGTGTTTCTCGAAATTTAGTGAAGTCCTGTACTTTTAATATGTCTGACTTTGGAGGTGCTGTTGAATTTTAACTTTTAACTTTTAACTTTTAACTTTTAACTTTTAACTTTTAACTTTTAACTTTTAACTTTTTACTTTTTACTTTTTACTTTTTACTTTTTACTTTTTACTTTTTACTTTTTACTTTTTACTTTATTGAGAGCTGTTGCCATGACATTTTTAATATAAATTAAATTAGATCAATTATTAATGTTCGTAAACTTATATATATTTTTAGCCTTGAAAATGCGACTTGGAATTCGTCGCGAAACGTCGGCATTAATAAACTGTTGAAAGATGAGGATGCCTTTCCCTACTACTTCCTTCGGGATATATCTTCTTTGAGCTCCAGCTCCGGCCCTTAGATATATATATATATATATATATATACATATATATATATATATATATATATATATATATATATAATATATATATATATATATATATATATATATATATATATATATATATATATATTTATATATACTATATATATATATATATATTGTATATATATAATATATATATACATATATATATATATATATACATATATATATATATATATATATATATATATATATATCATATATATATATATTATATATATATATATATATATATATAATATATTTATATATATATATATATATATATAACTCCAATTTCCGGAGCACAGCTCGAAGAACAATCCAAGGCGGGTCAGGGAAAGGCACTATCAATATGCATTTTATTAAAATATATGCCGCGTTTCACAACTCCACATAGTTTGCATTTTTTCTAGGCTGCAAACAAGCGAACATGGCGATCAATTAACTAATAAAATCCGAATTACATATTATTAATTACTTAAAACATTCAGAATATAAATTGATAAACAGTTACTTAAGAACAAGCAAATGGCTGGTGACAACTTACTCAGAAGGAAGTTAAAAACATACTAGTCGTATAGAGTTACAACGAGAGAGAGAGAGAGAAAAAAAAAAACAATAAAAAAAAAAACAATAACAAACATACAGACAGAGAAAAACAGCTCAACAAGACCATCAGGCAATAACAATTGTGTGGATGACGTTTTGGGAGTTTAAACGTGGTACGGTCAATTTGATAATAATGGATTCCAGTATTGTTAAGTCGTTTTCTGTTTGTACCTGTCCTACTATTGAAAAAACTTTATTGTCTATATAGGTTTTACATATTTTTGAATGGTTTTTGATATTAGATTGTTCAGGGCTAGATAATCTGCTCCCAGTTTCTGAAGCTGACCCCTCTGTGAGCATC
>NC_061092.1:72763127-72775627 GCF_015104395.2 Macrobrachium nipponense
ACAAACAAAAAAATTAAACACAAAATTACGAAAAAAAATCTAAAACAAACGCAAACAATTTAAACAAAAATAAGGTGAAATGGTAAACAAACTATCACACTCAAAGTAAAATGGCTAACGACCCACTTGTGTACCTACTATAAAATTATACGATAGCTAGTTGAATACCGAACGAGTTGTTGTTGAATTCCGGTTTCACCCTCTTAATAAACAGCGACACTGAATTTAAAAGGTCCAGATTATTTGAGCAAATAGACAGTACTCTAAAATCCAGGTCAGTGAAAGGATGGTCCTGTGGTAGACTGTGTTCCCTTATGGCAGAAAAAGGTGGTTTAGAAAGAGGAAACCTAGTTCTATCGAAAGACCTCTAGTGTTCCAAAATTCTGTGTCTGAACCGCAGGAACTGGATCCCACGTATCGAGGACCCCACTGCGAACAGGTAAACAAGTAAACGACACGCGAATTAAGGTCCATAGGAAGAGTAGGCTTCTCCCTCAATAGTGATCTTATAGTAAAAGAGTTAGTAAAAAATAAAAAATAAAAACTGAAACTAACTCAAGGAAAACTATGTTTAAGTATTTCTTATAACTTTTTTCCGGACCATGTAGCTACTATGGCCAAGGAAAGGCAATTTAATGTACTTTACATCTTTACTAGCAGTATTATACACGGGTCTGGGACAGACTTTCTCGTCTAGAAAATTTTTCCGAACTTTATAAAATACAAATATGGGATAAGCATTTTCAGAAAAATAATTCAGGAGGAACACCATGTTTTGATGAAATAAATTAAAATCACAACAAACATTGTAATCTCAATTTATCAAGGTACTCTCTGAATTAACAACTTTGGTGAAAAACTGAGATAATTCACTCCCAAGCCAGTAAAAGAACTTTTCCTGTAAACAGAGGTCTCAAATTGGTCTCTATTTCTGTATACCTGAACATCTAAAGATGACAACTTATCATCCTGTTCTATCTCGCAAGTAAAAAGAAATATTAGGGGGACGAGAATTAAAATATTCAAAAAATAAATCCGCGTGTGAACGTTCCTCAAACATTAATATTAATACAAAACAAAATACATTATTACAAAACACGTTTAAGAAAGTTAAATGTAAAATTATAAACACCTAAAAGATTTCTAAGTAAAATTACGAATAAAAACATTAAATAAAAAATATGAAAAATAAGGAAAATGCCTTGCTCAGCGGAATCCATATTCTTGAAGACCATTTCCAATGGCTCATTCTACAACGAAAGTCAGTTCACTGATTCAAGTCAGGTAAAGTGCCAGGAAAACGTGGTCCGAAAGTTCCACCCACGAAAATTTCACCCATGGAAAATTCCTCCCAGAAAATTCCACCCATGGAAAATTCCTCCCAGAAAATTCCACCCATGGAAAATTCCTCCCAGAAAATTCCACCCATGGAAAATTCCTCCCAGAAAATTCCACCCATGGAAAATTCCTCCCAGAAAATTTCACCCATGGAAAATTCCTCCCAGAAAATTCCACCCATGGAAAATTCCTCCCAGAAAATTCCACACATGGAAAATTCATCCAAGAAAATTCCAACCACGAACATTTCAACCACGAAAATTCCATCCATGGAAAATTCCTCCCAGTGAATTCCACCCACGAAAATTCCACCCATGAAAATTCCACCCACGAAAATTCCACCCATGGAAAATTCCACCCACGAAAATTCCACCCATGGAAAATTCCACCCAAGAAAATTCCACCCATGGAAAATTCCACCCAAGAAAATTCCACCCATGGAAAATTCCACCCAAGAAAATTCACCCACGAAATTTCCGCCCACGAAAATTTTATCTAGTAAAATGTTCTCTTCCTCAGTCTCTTTTTTCCCCTCTTTCTGTTTAATTAAATTGAATGACCATCATCGTTAACCAATAGTAATTACTTTAAAGAACCATCTTCACAAAACAACCACTATCTTTACAGAAGTGTATTCTAAATTTTGTTTACTTAATTTAAATAGTTGTCTTCTTTAAAGTTCTCCTTGGTGAGACCTTCATAAAATAACTAGAGCCATTTCTTGTTTAGTATATTTATTATTGAAGTCATTTTATGTTTTGCATATTTACAATGGTTTTAAAGTTTAATACAAGTGAAAAGAAAAAGAAGTTTTGTGACGAGGAAAACTATGTATACGAGAAGCACCGAGATAATTATCCCGCAAAAACGACAACATATTGGCGATGCGAACTATTTAATCAAGGCTGCAAGGCTCGTATTCATTCACACGCCTTGTAATTGTTATTAAGAGCCAACATTGCTGTATAGTTCGGGTAAGCATTCTCATGCCGCTTCACAAGCAGCTATTGAAGCACGAGTTGCTGTGAGTGCAATGCACTGGAGACGAACTACTTTAGGGATTCCTGCTCTTCCGACATCTCCAGATTCTTACAAGTATCTTCCTGATGGATCACTTTTCTTAGCGTATGATAGTGGTGTGGAGGACTCGGACGGTATTTCAATATTTGCAACGGAAGCGGGATTGGATGATCTATCAGCAAATAACAAAATTATGGTCCTGTGATGGAACGTTGAAAGCTTCTCCAAATCTCTGGACCCAGCAGCTATTCACGATCCATTTCGTTGTTAAAGGAAGGTGTTTCAGGCCACCTACAGATGACTTTTTTTTTTTAGCTATCTTTGAATGACGGCCAAACAGTCAACCAATGCAATGTATCATAGATTTTGAATGATCTTTGCACAACGCCATTACAACATCAGTGTTTGTAAGTGCTGATATATTAAGATGTTTATTTCATATAGGTCAGTCCTGCTGGCGTAAGATTTGTGAACTAGAAGGTTCAATATAGTACTGACTCTTCGCTTGCATTGAAAGTGAAATGCTTTAGTGCTTTGGCATTTTTGCCCATCCACGATGTGGTTGATGTTTTTGAACTACTGTCGGATGATGAAGATATACCCACAGCATTTATTTCTTATTTTGAACAGACTTATATTGGTGTTCAGCGTGGAAGAGGGGATCGGAGACGAGGAGCTGAACCTCTTTTCCCTATCGAAATGTGGAACGTACCTGAACGTAATCTATAAGCCGTTCGGGGAACGAAAAATCATGTGGAAGGTTTTAATAGCGCTCTAAGAACGACCCTAAAGTATCCGTCCAAATTTGTGGACACTTTGCTCTTCTCTCCCAAGAGAGGGGGCTCTTACCCAAACAAACAAAAATGAAAATATAAGTCTGTAAATGAAAGACTGACACATCTCGTAGAAAATTATGAACCCTCATGCATTATCGAATTTTTAAAAGGTAGAGAATATAACTTGCATGAATAAAATTTTATGTTTGTTTCTGTTTATATTATCATCTGATATAGGTTGAATTAAGAACTGATTTTAACTAATTAAAATGCATTAAAATGTTTAAATATAATTTTGTGTTTTTTTAATATCTTCAACTCATTCAAAGATTAAAAATGTTTTTATATTATCTGTGTTTTTATATTTTCAACTGATTCAAAGATCATTTTTTTACATTATCTGTTTCTATTTCCCATATTTCCCAATTATAAAATAAATCTTTTTTGGGGGGGAATTTTTGTGGGCAGAATTTTACATGGGAGAAATTTTCGTGGCACCGCCAAGAAACTGTAGTTTTTTTTTTACTAGATATCAGTGTCTGTGATTCCAGTCCCTATTCCTAAACATCCTCTTCATTCCCATTCCTTGGTCCTCAATTTCACATTTTAATTTTGTCTCCCAAATTTCATTTCAGTGAAAAGTGACATTTTCTTTTTTCTTTTTTTGTAGTGAGATACATATTTGTGTTACTAAAAGAAGTGATATATAATCCTATTCTTGATTAGTGATTTAGTTGTATTTGGCGACAAGTTTTCCAGTAAACATTTGCTTGAAACAGAGTTCGAATTTCATTAATGTTTTGCCCTGCGCTTGTGCCTCGTGTAAAGTAAACTCTTGCGACATCTTAGTTTCAGTCATTGCAACTTTGACTGCCTTGCAGATTTACCGACAGTGCTATTGTGTCTGCCTGCATGTCAAACAAAGGTATTATTAGAAACAATTGCCAATATGCATCATATTTTCCAAGGGATCAGAGACACTGCATAGAATGGTGTATTTCTCCCTGCTGTTCTGTGTCGGACCCGTCGAAGGAAACACTACTTACATTAAGTGAGTTAACTTTAGAGGCTAATTCTAGTTTATTTTAGTTACATTAGTTCTTAGTTCGTACCTGGAGTGGCACTAATTAGTCTTCTATTCCTTTAACGTAGTAGACAGTGCCATGGGGTTTTATAGAAAGCCCTGTAATATCCTTGCTAATTTTGTGAAATTATACCTCATGTTAGTGGACGCATAGTGTTTCTTTGAACCAATTTGATAGCTTAGTATAATTTTCACAGCAATTATTTTACTCTTCTGTTCGGTGTCCCCTTTTGGTGGTCCTTCGTAGTCACTGAATAAGTTGTCCTGTTCAAAGGCATCCAAAAGTTGTGCCAATCCATTGACCTGGTTTCCCAATCTGCGGCTGGCATGCGACTAAATAAAAAAGAAAAAAAAAAGAAAAAAAAAGAAAAAAAAAAAATATATATATATTGTATATATATATTATATATATATATATATATATATATATATATATAGATATATATTATAATATATATATATATAATTCAACTATAAACTGTTCCTCCCAAAAGTAAGGTATTTAAAAGATAAATCAATAAATAAAATATAAAAAGACACGACACACAGCCACATTCACACTTTGATTACCGAACCTTGGATAAAGCCCTGTGAATGAAACTAACCCGAATATAATATGAGAGAGATGCCTGACATCCGTGATACTTAATTCAATGAACAGGTTATGAAAATCGATAACGAAAATGACTTATATGATTTAGAATAATCACAAACAGAGGAGTGAACAACCGTCAGTTAATTACACTATCCTAAAATCTTGTCCTAATGCATTTGTAGTGAGGCGGGACCGTAGCGTGAATGACCAACACTCGGCTGATATCCGATTCATTCAGAAGAATCGTCTTCGTGTAGTTTGTGACAATATGGAAGCGAGCGTTCGAGTCGACAGCTCACAATTGATTTGTCCCAGCTATCACTTCAATTAAAGGTCAGACATTTAGTTTGTCTTAAAATGATGTGTTTAAATATGCAAGGCGCTCAAATGTGCTTTTCATGTTTATTTGTTTTGGTAGAGACTGTAATCATTTCAGTTGCCCTTATTATCAAAACAAGTATGAGGAAATCTTCTTAGGAAGAGATACATAGAAAAATTAAGACTTTATACCGAACTCACTATTAACGGGAAAAATGACAAAACAAAAAATAAAAAATAAAAAAAGAGATAATGTTTTGTATACGAATGTGTTAATTTATATATGGAGGTGTTTGTGATATATGAACGTTTACCTTGTCAAGCGATATTGAAGGTGTCTTAAGTGATTATCTATTCAACGCCTAACATACATGCAACCATTTTTTGGGTTACTCAGCATCGTCCCTCCGGTTGGAGACCACGCTGACTCTGTCCACATGAGACCGGAAGCAATTCGGCAATTGGTCGATCAGCGACCTGAACGGGTTTTTAGAGAGTGCCCGGATGCACTCTCCCGCAAAGTAACCGAGTACGACACCTTCCCTGAAAAGAGAGGGACGCCATATCTTAAAAGCTAACCATAGAATCTTCTTAAAACTAATCTCTCTATGTTTCCCATACCATAATTATTCGCTGTATTTGAACTGACCTAACCAAACCCAAACTAACCTAACCTAACCTATGGGCACGGCAAAATAACCGGGGCTGGTGCAATACTATTAAACATCTGGGGAATTTGCTCTCCGGATAAAGTGTCACGGGTCAAGAATGAAAATGTCCATCATTTGAGCATGGATTCTTTTAGTCCAGTTAAAATCGGATTGGTATGTTCTTGTGCTGGTTAGGAAATCGCTCAAGTTCTCCGGCTCCGGCAGAGAGTCCTTCATTCTGGTGTGAAAATCGATAGTGGCTGATCGTGTTTCGAGACTCCAGGGAACTGACGGAAAGTAGGTGTTGGACTTGAAAACTTTGACCAGTGATGTGTCTTCGGTTATTAGTACTTTTCACATGTTTGGAAATGCTGTGATTTGTTACCAAATTTTTTAAATTTTATTATTAATTCATTTGGGGTATTAGTTTTCTGACAAGATGTTTCAGTGGACCCATGATTAATTGGGGAAGATTATGCTCCTGTATAAAAGAGCGTTTAAATTAAGACGTCATTTGAAATGGAACTAACGACAGGAATGACTCTGAAAGTTATATGTAACGGAATTAGGTAAAAATACGAGTTGATTTAAAGACTTATTTAACGTGCAATTACTTGCTTGCTTCGGGATAACGCTAATGGATTTGATATCCATCTTCCATAATTCAATTTTACATGATTAGTTGTTAGGTTTGGTTAATAAACTTTAGTTTTTGTAATTTCAAGATTTGATTTACACATCTTAGACGGAAGAGAGAGAGAGAGAGAGAGAGAGAGAGAGAGAGAGAGAGAGAGAAGGAATCGCTCGGATACCAGCTACCAAATACCAACTGGACTCAGCTAAGGCCAAAGGCCCTTCGTCAGGGCTCGACGAGAGCCCTTCAACGTATGCAGGGGCTTCGGACAATCACGGAAACAGAGGTCAAATCATCATTAAGGCATCATTCACTTAATTCCAGTTATTTGTCCTTTTCATAAATATTTCCTTCTCACTAGTTCATCACATTCAACAGAACTGATTCAAGTTAACACTTCCTCAGCAGATATTTGTATTTACTAGTTATGCTAAATGCTTCCATGAACTGTTTATGAAGAAAATATAAAAGTATTTGTTCATAAAGAAATTGTAAGGAGTGGGGAAGACATACTCATTAACATTAAACAAGGAATATGGCTGTAAAATTAATAAAAATAAATATCATACAGAAGTTCTTTGTTAAAGCAGAATTTTCACTGCTAGATTCGTAGAATAAACTTCACAAAAAAGAAGAAAACCACCCATTTGATGACTCCAAG
This sequence comes from Macrobrachium nipponense, assembly GCF_015104395.2. NCBI lineage: Eukaryota > Metazoa > Arthropoda > Malacostraca > Decapoda > Palaemonidae > Macrobrachium > Macrobrachium nipponense. Next base: position 72,770,204 of record NC_061092.1, read on the forward strand.
ACTCTCCTCGCGGGGGGGGGGGGGGGGGGGGGGGGGGGGGGGTGGGGGGGGGGGGGGGGGGGGGGGGGGGGGGGGGGGGGGGGGGGGTGGGGGGGGGGGGGGGGGGGGGGGGGGGGGGAGGGGGGGGGGGGGTGGAATGAACGAAACCTTAAAGCTTAAAGATCCTCCTCCACTTGGAATCGAAATTTATTCACTGCGTAAGATGAGGAAAGAGGCACCGATAAAATGGTTCCAATGGCCCATTAAAGGATCGGTCTAAAGGACGTCCTTTGCAGATCCAGGATCAAAAGAGTCCGCTAATGAGTTCCTAATTTAACGCGCTCGCCACCAATAAAAGCAAATTAATTGAAATTAACGACATAAACTTGAATTTTAATATATCAGAAAAGCAATACGCGCCATTTCATGACTACTCGGCTACATCGACTGTGTCTCTACAATATGTATGTAAAATTGCCCTGTCGTGTCAGCAAAAATGTTATAAAAAAGAACAAAAGAATAGCAGTACTTCTTTGTCTCCTTCTCTACATCGCGCTCCAACTGGAATGGAAGAGAAAGATTAAAATAACGTAACAAATGTGGTAAAAGAATTTAGAAAATGGAGGAGAAAGGGAAGAAGGGAACGTGGTAAATACGAACAATGACTAAACTAACAATAGAGAGAGAGAGAGAGAGAGGCGATTCCACATTCTTTCATTCTTAACAAAAACGATTATTATGGACAAGTAAAAGATTTTTTGTGGGAAGAGCAACCAAATGAACTCTAAGCAACATCAGAAACTCAACAATATACACATAAGAGATGTCATTCATGAAACGAAGAAAGATAAATGTTCGCATATCACTAAAGCTGACAAATCCGATTGTCTTGCAATAATGGATAAAATTAGTTATGTGGAAAAAGAGAGAAACTTATTATCTGATTAAAGTATTTACAAAAATTTATGGAAAGACCCATTAGCTGGTGGCATGAAAAGTTTCAATTCTAAAATAAAAACAATACTAAAGGAAATCAGATCAATTCAGTCAATTCACTCTCTATGGTATTTTTCATTTTAACATATATTTGGTATATAAGCGAATACCACGGGAAATGATAGTCAGGAATCCAAGCGCCTTCGTCTTTATTCAGACATCGTCAAGGAGCTCCTTGACGATGTCTGAATAAAGACGAAAGCGCTTGGATTCCTGACTATCATTTCCCGTGGTATTCGCTTATTTATGAAGTCACGTGCATCTACTGTGATTTTTTAAGCATATATTTGGTATATATGGCTTTGGCACTTTTGTCTAATATTTACATGGAGTTCTTTGAGTCTAGACTTTATCTAAGGTTGGGATGGCTTGGGATAGGTTGGGTTAGGTTAGATTAGTTCAAAGAACCATGTCACAGGTAATTTGGGTGTGGCAAAACTAATGATATTATTTTCAAGAAGACTCTAGGGTTAGTTTTTAAAATGTGCAGTCCCACTTTTTTCAGGGAAGGTCCCGGTACTCGGTTACAGTTCGGGAATATGCTACCATGATCTTCCTCTGAGAAAAAAAAGAAAAAATGCAGGACGTCATATCTTATAAACTAACCATAGAATCTTCTTGAAAATAATCTCATTGTTTTTCTCACACCCTAAGTACCTGAATAAAACTTCTTTGTACTAACCTAACCTAACCTAGGGGCATGGCAAAAAAAAAAAAAAAAAAAAAAAAAAAACGGGGCTGGTGCAATACTAGCAAACATCTCAGGAATTTGTGACCGGTATTTTAATGTGAAAGACTCTCTCTCTCTCTCTCTCTCTCTCTCTCTCTCTCTCTGTTTGTGTGAAGGAATCATGTTCAGAGGAACAGCTAACAACCAGGCAACAGAGTAGAATTAGCCATAATAAAATTCTTCTAATATTTTTCGTATAGCAAAACATTTCTAGCTTTTCCAGTATTAACTTGATGAGGACTAGCCCTTCAAACTGTCCGTATTGGAATTAAGGATTTGAAACAATGATGATAGCAAGAACAGCAAGAAAAAAAAACACAAAATATATAATTCAACAACCCACCAGTAGCAAACTTCTATCATTCCACTCCATTTATTTCTTCCTTCACTTTGATATGCAGCCAGTTCCGTTCTTTCTTACTTCCTTTTTTTTATTTCTTTTTGAAATTTCGACGCTTGGGAGTTCGTGCCTGCGCTGAAATCCGAGGGATATTGAGGTAATTCGTTTTTTAAACTTTTTCCTTTGACATTCTCTCTCTCTCTCTCTCTCTCTCTCTCTCTCTCCTCTCTCTCTCTTCGTTTTCTTTTTCCCATTGACCTCGAAGGAAGAAATGTGTATAACGGCCTCCCTCGTACTTTTCATTTCCTTTTTAAGTCCTTCTGAACTTTGAAAGGAAGAGTCTTTCGAACAGGCTCTGGCTCTCTCCCTCTTTCCAGCTCCTTTCTTTATTTATCTATTTTTTTTGCTATGCCCTTTTTCAAGCCCCGAAAGTAAAATGTATATAAGGTTTAGTTTTATGTAAGTTATTTTTCGTTATTCTTGGCGTCAGTGAATTTTCTGGAGGACACGTTTTATTTTATTCATTGGTTGGTATCGTTTCTGTTGGAAAATTTATATTATTTGTATGTATATATATACATGTATATATATATATATATATATATATATATATATATATATATATATATATATATATATATATATATATATATATATATATATATATATATATATATATATATATATATATATATATGTGTGTGTGTGTGTGTGTGTGTGTGTGTGTGTCTTATCACTCCACCGTGATTCATATATACGCATCAAGCTACAAATGCCCTTTAATATCAATTTCGCTCTACCTCGGAATTGATATATTTTCATATATGTTAAGCGAAGGTGAATCTTCAGTTGAATCAGGACATACAGGGAAGCGCTCTAACCACACGGCCATCACGAGAGGTATAAGTTAACGCCGCCTCTCACCTACAAATCTCTGTTGTGCTCAGGTCACAAAGTGCATTGCAGGGGCCATCAAATTTGGATGCAGCAGATGGGGTAGGAGGACCCTAGCAGCAGAAGTGGCCCTAAATCCTGTGACAAATTAAAAGACATTATGAACTAGTATATACCAGTAGCCAAAGTAGTATGCAACAGGAGTGCATACAAATTAGGTGGCCGAGCACTGAAACGGGGCACTGGATACATGTATAAATGGGCACACTAAATTAAATGAAAGTAGGGTTGATAGCCTGAGTGGCAAGTGGCGGCGTGAAAATAGTTCAACCTCGAGTGTTTTAGTGTTTAAGACATGTGCAAAGCAGCGAATTGCTCACACAGGACAAATTTCATAAACACATCCGATCACACAGAGAGATTGCAATTATTGATGCATTTCAGTGTTCGATAATTGTGGTTTCCTTTTCAGATGAATTCAGTTGTTGCTACCTAAAAATGGATTCTCTAGACTTTTATATGACATTTATTGATAAAAACTCATGGAGCTATTTGACACTGAGGATAAGTGGTGATAGTTATATCCAATATGATTACGTAGAAGGGCAATGGTGTTTTAATGATTTTTTTAGATTTTCTTCAATCCATTTTATTTCATTTTCATATTAGCTACTTTTGGGAAATAAAGATTATATCTTTGTATAGTAAGAGTCTGAATTCGCCTAAGATTTAATGATTGATTTTCAGCTAGCTACAGGGATGGCAGGCGATGGGAACAAACAAAGGTAGGATATACCATCAGAAGGAGTTCTCTCCTATTAATTAAAAGGGGTCTTTTGACCCCATAATATATATATATACACACACACACACACACACACACACATATATATATATATATTATATATATATATATAATATATATATATATATATATATATATATATATATATATATATATATATATATCTATATATATATATATATATATGATATATCTATATATCTATCTATCTGTCATCTATATATATAGATATATATATATATATATATATATATATATATATATATATATATATATATATATATATACATATATACATATATATATCTATATACATATATATATATCTATATATATATATAGATATATATATATATATATAGATATATATATATATATATATATCTATATACAAATAGACATATATATATATATATATATATATATATATATATATATATATATATAGATATATATATATATATATATATATAGATATATATATATATCTATATATCTATATATCTATCTATCTATCTATCTATCTATCATATATATATAGTACATATATATATATATATTATATATATATATATATAGATAGATAGATAGATATATAGATAGATATATATATATAATATATATATCTATCTATATATATATATATATATACACCGTTCCAAGGTATGGCGGTTACTAGTAACTCGAAAAATAGAAGACCTTGTAGGAGGAAGTACATCTCAGGTGGTCCTTAAAATACATTTATTGCAACGTTTCAAAGCACAAAGGTTTCATTTTCAAGCTGTAAAGACATAAAACAATACAATTAACATTAAAAGCGCCAAAATTACAAATAAAAGACATAATACATTATAAAAAAACAAGATGAAAAAATAACTAAAAACTAGTTAGCAGAACCAACCATCAAGAGAGAAAGGAAGGACAGAAGTCAGAAGGAACAAACCAGAAATGACAAAAGGCAACAGCTCACGTGAGGTAGAGTTGTCGAGGAAGACTGCTCAGTGTTCAATTGAGGAAGAACAAGCTGTTTAATAAACAATGACTCCAGAATTGTCAGTAGTTTGCCATTCGGTGCCCGTACCAATATTTCAAAATCTTTGTATTGTATATTCTGCTTGCATTTATTGGCGTGATGTCTGATATTAGAAAATTCAGGATTAGCAAGTTTTGTTACCAGTTTTATTTTAGCTAACGCCCTTTATGGCAATCAATTCTGACCCCTCAGTAACCTCTGTGTGGATCCCAAGTAGGTTTCCCAGATTACATCTAGGGCAATTAAACTTGTACACAACACATGAGGTCATCAAAGGGTCAAGTTTATCCTTGAATTTAAACAAACTACCTAAACTGAGTGGGTTTGTTGGGATGATATTAAATCTAATAGCTGGTATATAATCAAATATCAGTTTTCTTAGTGCATCGTAAAAATTTTTGTCATGGATTAAAGGTACATTTGCATAAAATGGAAGCTTAGGCACAGTAGGTAAGGAAGACTTTAGGGATAAAAGCGTTATTAAGAAGTTTACAAACATACCTGTGAAAAAGTGTAGTGGGAAAATAATTGTTGGTAAATATTGACTGTAAAAAGTTGATTTATTCGTGAAAAATTCCCCAACTAGATGTCAATGAGAAGGCACGATAGAAGTAATGTGGATAAAGAATTTAATTTAAAACCATAAA